>NC_060253.1:54506868-54809899 GCF_921293095.1 Ischnura elegans
AATTGACGGAATGGTGAGACAACTTCAAAAATACTTTTCACTTCAATTGAAGAAATGATCTTTTCAATGATATTTAAATAATATTCCGTCACTCGACGTAATAAATGTGTCTCTGTCAATTCCTTGGTATAGTTAGTTCCATTCGAAGCTGATAGATAGTATAAGCATGCATAAATATAATATTACAATTATTATGGGTTAAGTGGTTCCTTTGTGATGAATTTTTTTAAAAGTAGCTAAAAAATATTGGAAAATCAATTCAGATTACATTCGATGGTTATTCCAAAAGTAATGTCTGATTCTCCGTAACTATTTGAAGGGCAAAAGTCGCATGCGCGCCGACTCTCAGCATGCCTTATCCGTCAAGCGTCACAATTTGCGTTGTTACTGTTGCTGTGTGCTGTTTATAGTGTCAGTTTACAATGTTTAAGACAATTGATGGGCCCGCCGATTGTGAAGTAAGGGCAGTGATACGGTTTTTATCTGCAAGAAACATTTCAGCGTCAGAAATTCATCGGGATATTAATGAAGTTTACGGTCCTATCATAATGAGTGACGGTAAAGTGCGCAGTGGGAGCGAGCTTTGAGCAAGATGATGAAGTGAAAGAAGCAGATAAAGACTGGTTTCTTCGCTGTCGACCGATTTCTACAACTTAGGCATTCAAAAGATTGTTGAACGATGTGACAACTGTTTGAATAGGTATGAAAATTATGTAAAAAAAATGGAGAAAGAAGTAAGAAATGTAAATGAAACAATTTTTTTGGAAAACATTTTGATTTTTGATTTTTTTTCGTTACTTTTAGAATTACCCTCGTAATTAGTTATTATCTATGAGTATTTATTTTAGTAACAGGATACGCTTTGCTAGCCACGTATCTATGAATTGTGATTTGTTTAAAAAGTGTGTCACGTCGTGTAAGAATTAAAGTAAATTTTAGTATTTTGAGTGTAAGAAGATATTTATTTATTCAAGGAGTTTACCAAATCATACCAAAGAACCCATAAAAACGGCCGGCATACTGGGAATGACCAGCGAGTTTTGGTAAGCTAATTGTAAGTGTTAAATGCCTAAGTATTTCATTTCCTCGTTGAAATAGCTGTTACCCTGTAAATTTCCCTTCCATTACTCATCCAAAAATGAGAAGTTGAAAGAAGGGCGGAAATCAATTAAGGGCAGAAGACGAGGCAAAGAAAAGAGGAAATCGATACAGGGAATAATTGGAGTTAGGATGATTTCAACATGCGGCCATCGGTGTTATGCGGAGAGTTATTTATGGATTTCACCCAGGGGTTGTTCCCCACGTGTAGATGCTAGCAAGGGGGAAACTGAGCTACGGAGAACCTAAGGGTGGCCCGCGGAAATGGTCCCTTTACAAACAACCCCCTATCCCTAGAGTATCGTTAGTCATTGGGAGGCTTCGTGCCCAGGCGGGGAGGCGATAATTTGTCCGCTGATACACGGGATCGTGACCGGAATGAGGGGCTGAAATTCTGGAGCAGTGCTGAGGAAATGAAATGCCCATCGCTAATTTATAGGCGGAGTAGGTTTTTCCCGACCGCACGAGACGACGGATTAGGGGGGCTTACAATAAGAACCCACCAAAGCACACTTAATAAACCCATGTGATGTAGTACTACGTTGTTTTATTAGGGAAGAGACCCTTAAGACCGGTTCATTATTTTAAGTAAGGAACAGGATGTGTGTCGGAGCGTGTGCTGTAGTTTGAATTAATTTATCTGTGACAAATTGGATTCCAAAAGCCTGAATCACCCTAGCGGTTTTTCTGTCCCTCAGAATGATAGATCCAATGATAAGTTTTCAGGGACCAAAAGAGTGATCGCTCGACCAATCATTTTCTGAATCACACGGTCATTCCCACCGTCCCTTTTTCCATCGCTTATTCCGTCACTTTCCGTATTTGGGCATTTCAATGAAAATGTCTCGAATTTAAATTTAGGCTAGAAATATTTTATTTTGATAAATCAACAGCTAAATTATTTAATTTTATGAAATCAGTATTTGAAACATTATTCATAGCCTCATAAAAAGTTTTCAGATCATACTTCGATTCACAGAGTTTTGAAGATGTTTGAAATCATTACACTTTGTTGTCCTGGAAGCAGTTCCGTCACATGTTAATTTTGGGCATATTTAAAAGGTATTTAGATAGTTTATTTTGTTTCTGTAAACAAAAATCGCCTTCATAAATGTTTTTTGATCATACATAGTTAGCATTTTGGCATTTTTTTTATTTTACAACTTTATCGAAATATTCTATTGCATATTTCTATCCAAAGGCAAATCCGTAAAAATGGAATTGCCTTACAACTGTCATTCAACTTAAAGCCAATCATGGCGTTACAATTGCTGTTAACGGCTGTGCGTTCTGATTTGCTGAAGGACAGTGCCAGCGATGGCTTCAGCGACGGTAAAAGGGACGTGATGGGTAATGAGAAAAGAGGTCCCTCGTGCTATCGCGGAAAATGATCGCGTGGAACGGTAATTTTTTTCCATCATAATTGGAGCAATCATTGAAGTCGTCCCTCGAAAGGATGGTAAAAAAGTTCGTGCAGTTCAGGCTTAAGTGTTATTTTATCAATGGCCCAAAAAAAGGCTTTCCTCATGGAAGTTATATTTAATTATAGGATATGCTGGAAATCTATCGTTTCCTTGGAACGTAGGCATTGAAATTCGTTTTCTAGGTTATTTTGGTTTTTAATGAACGATGTAGGAAATGAAAGTTAACCACGCTATCCCCTGCACCACAATTTGAGACTAATAACTAAGGTGTTGATAACCAATTTTCCTTAATTTCCATTGTACAACGCAAACTTGAGTGTCACGTGAATGCAATGAACTCACTCCATTCAATGTCCACAGGATATGATGGTTTTATTTATTGACAAAATAACTTTTTAATTCAATTATTGATTTTACAGTTTTAATTATCCTCGCACTGGGAATTTGAAACCTTTTTGAATACCTCCTAAAATAATTTACCAAATCTATTCAATAAATGAGAAAGTGAAGATTGAGAGTTGCAATGAAAATAGGAAACCGATGTCCAAGGTTTAGTAACATAGATGAGAGCTCCCATCATAGTGTTATGTAACTCAAGACTATGTAAAATCTTTACAAGGCTATAAATTATAATAAACCCATCCACCCAAGGTAAGGATTAAACAAAGAGTTTAATCCGAAGAAATAAATATCAAGCTGTAATATATATGATTTAATGAAATGCGTTACAAATGCAGAATGAATAAAAATGTCAGTAGTCCACGCGAGGGTATTGATTAACTAAATGACTGGTGTTATTCTCGCTTGTGCGAGAATAGAAAAAAATCTTAAATATCTTTGTTCTGCAGCGTTCTTTCTTATCTTCGTCTAGTGAGTCCTTCTACCATTACACGGCCGTAATCGTTGGATATTTGTTTCATCATTTGAGAAAAATTCTTCTCCGATAATGGCCACTGCACGGTAGCAGATTATCTCTTACGATAATAGTGCCTGCGGATAATTTTGCTCTGATTTTTTTCTTGAGAGCCGCGTTGAATTTTGACACCAAACCAGACAGGCGAAGCGGAAGAGAAGCATGGAGGAGGAGCAAAGGGGATGGGTGGAGTGGCAGATATGTGAAGCTTGTGTATGGGGGTGGCTTGCCCCTCCCACCCCTCGCATTCGCCTCCCCGCCTGCCCCACACGTGTTGGACTTGAACCCTTCTCTGGTGTACCCCTACCCCCAAACCTCTTACCCCCTCTTTCATAACAAGTGCACTTGTAGCTGCTAGGTTACTTAAAACGGATGTGTATCGAAAACTATATATATTGAGCATAATACTTCCAAGAGCATCTTGAAAAAGTATTTTACTTCAATAATTCAATGTTTGACGAGGGGATAGATGGAAGATTATACTTTCTAGTTTCAATCTCGCCCAGTAAATATGAATTATCATTATTATTATTTTCTATACTCTCCCGTAAACACCATCTCTTTCATTTCTTCCTTATTTTTTCTATATTTTTTAATACTTTTACATTTAATATTTTTTACAGTTCCGACAGAAACGATATGTTATACGAAATAGGTATGGGAAGCTAACTGCAGATAAGGGAGCACATTCATTAATTCTTCTCAGACCCTTTTATAGATAAAGAAACACATGCCATATTTTGAGCTAAAGATAGAAAAATAGTCGGAGAATAGGGTCATCGATATGTAAGAGTTTAAAGAAAAGATGAGTGAATACTTTGATCTGGGGTGCGTCTCTCTACGGTGCGGAAACGTGGGCACTGTGGAAGGAGGACAAGAGAGGATTGGAGGCATTCGAGATGTGGGTATGGAGAAGAATGGAGAAGGTGAAATGGACAGAGAGGAGGAGAAACGACGAAGTGCTGAACAAGGTGGGTGAGGAGAGGCAACTTTTAGATGAGATACAGAGGAGACAGAAGGCTTGAATGGAGAGAGTACTTAGGGGGGAGGGGATGTTGAAAACGGTGTTAGAGGGTAGAATGTTAGGTAAACGAGGGAAGGGAAGGAAGAGGATATTGAATGGGAGTAGGCCTAACAATGAATTAAAGAAGGCAGACTTGGAAGGAAAGGGAGACTCCCAGATTACTGCTTCAGTACTCCATGGAAACCTACCTTAATCGGTAGAATACTATAATAATAATCTTTTGTCAAAAATTCGCAGCGTGATGACAATTTACGCCGGCACCCGTTGCACGCCACAAAAAGTTAAATAACCTCCACGCGCCGATCCTACCGAATTTTCACTGAAAGCGCATGTTTGATTGCAAATGGGGTGGACAATCGAATGGCAGTAGGCTTTTATCGAAGAGATAGGTGGGTAAAGTTCCAAAATGACATTTTTTTAGGTATGAATTTAAAACTTTGAAGATATACGTACTCGTAAAAGGTTGGCTCAATGATTCGGATTGCCATGTAGAGTGTGTCGTGGTAAACAACATATGTATACACGGTGTTGTTTACGGTGCAATCAAACATCCCATGCCAGTTGGGGTTGGGAATTATTGGTTTTCAATAAAAAACACCGCATTTATTTTCGTAAATAACGATGATAGGTCGTTCAAAATTTATTTTATATGGTATTTGTGCCAATAGAGGTGATTAGTTAATTATTATAACTTTAAATAGAAAAATAAGAGTGGAAAATTTATAATTCCATTGGAATTTAAAAAAAGAAAGATTGGAAGCTGATGGGGATGGAAGTGGCTGCAAGGTATTTATTGGTTAGAAGGGGAGACAATATTGCCAGTAAATTAGAAATGTTTTGATATCTTTATGGAAACACTCCTCTCTCATCTATAACTATATCTATTCTTAACTATATCTCATCTATTCTCCAGTAACTCCCTCCCATCGGATGCGAAGTTTTTACGTTGAAGGTGCCGAAAAATCGACATTCGAAGTCTCAACAAATTATCGCTCTCACCCATCTTTAAAACGAAGGCGATCGCGGAAAGAATATACCACACATGAAACGAGAGGTTTGCCCTCTAGTTCAAACAGTCGTGGATATGGCGTCTGCAACCCGAGCCGATGATTGAGCGTACGTTTCTTTCCTACCCTGGAGGAGTAGGCCAAATATCTGGACCGTTTTCTGACGGACCCCTCTCTAGAAGTCGGGTGTCACTGAGCTGAGTGAGAATACAACAGATAGAAAATGCATGGTAGAAATAGCCCTCGTAAAACTTCTCAACTCGTCGAGGAATGCATTAAAAAAGGCTTGGTGATAACATTTCTGTGCAATTATGTTCTGCGAAGGATGGAAAATATGTACATAAAATAATTCAATTGGTGAATATTTATCTCTAGGTATTTGGTACGGTGATGGAAGAGTGTGATCAAAAAATAATTGTCACGAATACAAGAAAAGGGCACTGTACAATTACTTCAAATGGTTGAAATGGAAATTTTTAAATTAGAAAGACGTTTGTCAAAATAAATTCTTCAAAATAATTTAAACATGTCTATATTCGATAGTGATATACTTCTCGTATATAATTGATTTTAATTTAGTTCTATTGTGAGATAATTTCACAGTGGTAGCGTGAAGTTTATTACCTCGAAAATTCTACAGAGAAAAATAGTCATTCGCAATGATCAGGATTTGAAATCGTATTTCGATTTCCAATAGAGTGCTTTAGCCAATTAGGCTACCGAGGAGGAAATTTGTGGACTAGACCGGTATTTTCCACAAATTTTTATTAGAGAGACGTGCTTCCGAGTTGCCATTCCACAGAGGGAAATGACGCCTCGCTTGCTTAGCTTGGCTAAAGCACTCGACCGGAAATCAGGGGATCCAGGTTCGAATCCCGGTCAATGCGAATGATTTTATTTCTCAAAGGAATTTTCACACAATTTGGGCATTGCGGTTGACTCCGTAAAGTTATCACCTTGGCTAGTCTATGTATACTTAAATTTGAACCTAATTTATTTTGGCAAAAATAATATTGCGTAAAAATGTCGGATATTTGTTGGAGGGCCCCTCACAAGCCGGTTGGTTAGTGAGGAAATGTCTGCAGGGAGCGCGGAGAGGATGAAGGCATGGAAAGAACATGGTACGAAGAAGACACCCCTATCCCCATTCTCTTCCCGCCCCTCAAACCCTCAAAGCTCTCTAAACCCCCCTCTCTTGGAAGACACATCCGCAGCTGCAAGCTGGAGGAGGTCGAAGGATGCTGCGCTGGACCGTCAAGAGCAGACCGGCAGAGAGGCGTCGGAATTGGCCGTTGGCCTATGGGATGAGGGAAGTAGTGACTCCGCGCTAATCGACACCATTAATTAGCGACCTAATTGTCCCACTCCTCCTCCTCTGCGGAGGCAACCGTGGGGGTCGAGTCATTAAGGGAAGGGCTCTGCCCCCTCTGGCTTGACTTGCGCAGCGAGACGACACTTCCTCGCACCCCTCGCTCCTTTCTCCTTCCGGTCACAAGTGTGAGATCATCCCTCGACTTCCCTTGCAACGGGCCGGTATAATGAGGCCACCCTACCCTAGTTTTTCTCTCCTCTCTCCAGTGATGGGCAGTTAGTTCTCAAATGGATGAAGTGTTCCAATTCTTCCGGTGCCGGCAGTCACTTAGGCGCACAAATGCATGGTTGCGAAAGCCGGCCTTGTGTTGTTCTGGCGGTTCGCTCCCCGTGTTCCGTCTGAAATCGTTGTAGGAGAGATAAAAAGGAAAGGCAGAGTATATTTCCAGTTGTATTTCTGTATGGTTAGGAAGTAGGGGATGATTAAATCCGTGATTTTAGGAGTTCAATTACAGTATTAAATTAATTACAGTATTGTACCGATTAAGGTAGGTTTACATGGAGTATTTAACCCTCTTAGTGACGAGGGCCGATATATCGGCTTTTAAATCCCAACCGAAAAGTGCAACGAGCCGAAATATCGACTTTGACGTCGTTCATTGTTCAAATTGATAATTATGCAGCAACCTAACCATTGAATACAAAATCAGGATTAGTTACTATGTAGAAAAATTAATGTGGCTTGAGTAAAATAAAAAAAACAACTGGTAAACCAAAAAAATTAATAACAGAATATTTTTCTCGAAGATGTTACATTTGATTTAACATTATGTCTCGCCATTATCATTCCAAGTAGTTGTCACTAAAAGGGTTCCGAATTATTCTTCCACTCCCCCCCAATATCTTCCCTTCAATTCCCTCTTCAATTCACAATAAGGCCTACAGTCTTTCATTCTATCTAAAAACCCTTCTCCCTTCCTTCCTCTCCTGCGTTTACCCCAAAATTCAGCCCTCTGAAAGAATTTTACCCTCTGGGAAGTTAAGGATGATTAAATCTGCGATTTTATGAATTTAATTAGAGAATGCTATCGATTAATGTCGGTTTGCATGGAGTATTTAAGAAGTATAATGGCAGTACCCCTCCCTTTATGGATTGCCCTCTTCAATTCTCAGTAAGGCCTACTCCCTTTCATTCTATCTAAATATATTTCCGTCTTCCTTCCCTTCCTAATGTTTTAAGGAGCAAAAAGTATGCATTAGGATGGTGAATTATGATGATGGATTATTTTGGAACTATGCAAGTCTATATAACCTCTGCCATTTCAGATTATTCTACAGACTACTTTAAGGTGCGTCTACACTGTGTAAAATGTTATATAAAACAAGTTACATACAACATGTTTTACGAAAAAGTTACAAATCCACCTGACGTGTTACATTTAACACGGATTTGTAACTTTTTTGGTGAAACATGTTATATGTTACTAGTTTTATGTAACTTGTTACACAGTGTAAACGCACTTTTATGGATTCTCATTCAGTATCAAAATGTTGAGGCAGGTACTATTTCACTAAGAAATATTCGTTCAACATGCACAAGATCAAATAATACTCCACCTAATAACTCAGATTTTATCGGGAAAATTTGTTTGATTTGCTGACATACTACTATTAGGCCTCTGTATCATCATAAGCAGCGAGGCTGAAAATTATTAAGTTTACGAGCTCGTTTCATTTCCAAAAGCATAGTTAATTTTCTCAACGGGTTGTTGATCCCATCGTGGTGATCTGTGATTTGGGTGTCAAGGGGCGATATATTTTCCTGAGATTCCCAGAATATGGGACACTTGAGGAAAGAAAAAATGAAATGAGTTCGTTGCGCTGCCAGCCTCGGTCCACCATGGAGTATAAAGATTTGTCTTTGTTTGTCGCGGGAGCAGGACGGTCATGGGTGTCGGATCACCTCTAAGGAAACCTTTCGGCAGCCGGAGAAAGAGCTCTGCACATGTCAACGAAGGAAGGGGTCTTCGAGGGCGTCTTACTTCGGCGTCCGGCAGTTTCGGGGGGGATCAGAGAAACAGGGGTGGCCCATATGTGACCACGTGTTGTGTCGTAGTGGCGGCAGCAACGCGACACCATAGTTCCCCTTCCGCTCCCACGGTCCTGGTGCCAAAGAACCCGCGGCGGAGCCTTGTGCACCATCGTGGTGCAGTCCTGATGAGGTCAGTGGCCAGGCGTTTGGCATGTGTCCGGCTCCGGTCATCAGAGTATCCGCCCTTGGCGCCATCGCAGCGAAAATGGCCATGCAAGGGAGTGGTCTTGAACAGCTGCTCCGAGGACCTCAAGTGGTACTCATGACAAAAAAAGATACCAATAAACTGGGAACGAACAAAATTGCGTACATATGGATCTTAGAGATTTGTTTGTGTTCTAAAACACTTGCGTCAACATACCAGCGTTAACCATTTCGGGTACGTAAAACAATATTGTACAAGTGGTCATATATTTTTATAATAATAATAATAATATTTTGCAGTCCCGAATCCGACCTACCATTATTATATTATTATATACCTTTATTTTTTGGCGAATAAACGAATTCCCATACAAGGCCACACCCAGGGTAAAAACTAGGGGGGGCAAGCCATGGTCATTTAAGTTGTAAAATTTTAGCTTGGAAAATGTTAATGAAACCAACATTTTAAGAAAATTATAACATCGCTTTATTTGTTTTTAGAATTACTTGGTTGAAAAAAATTAATTTGGTTACACGTTTTATACCAATTACATTTTTCATGTGTTTAAAGAAAAACTGTTGATAACTTTCGATTCAATCCAGTCTGATTTTGCTTAAAAACTTTTGCCACATTGCCTTATTCACCTGTCCGTTCGGCAAAATATCTCTCTTTATCTATCGCTTCTGTCGGACCTGGAATTTAGTGGGACTCTGAGATGATATTCTCCGTGTCGCTGTAAAAGATGTCTTGTCTCAATTTCTCAAGCAATCTAAGCCTTACGCACGGCCTCCGAGTCTCTAGCGGCTCCTACCCTAATTCGTATAACATCTTTGTTTTGCTCTCTGTACTCCCGCAGCAATTATGGACGAATCGCGCAGTTTTCCTTTAGATATTATTAAGATCAAGTCAATCTGCACCGGATACCATGTGCTTGCTGCATGTTTAAGGTGTTACCGGACGAGAGCAAAATAGCACCTTCTTTTACTTTTTAATTCCGAAAATCTTCCCACAACACGCTTGAGGAACCCTAGCCTTCGTGGGAATGGACTTTAAGGGTGTTTTATAAGGGGCACTTACTTGCAAAATCTGAAGTGTGCACGAAGGCACAGTCAAAATTGCCTCGTGTAAAGCGGTGAATTGATAGAACACATGCGAGAATGCGTGTAAGTGAGATAGCATAATAGCCCCTGTTCTAATTTCGTTCATGCATTCGCTCAATTCCACGCCATTTTAGAAATTAATGCAGTTCCAACTTGCCAAATTCCGTGCCCCGTGTAAAACGGCCTTAATAAATGCTAGACGTAATTTCATTTGGGCATTTCCTTTTTATTAGCAAACAGCTCGTATCCTAACACCCTCCGCCATACGCCGATTGAGGCGGCTAGCGGGGGTGGTAAGTAGATGTAGAACTAGTAGAATTGTATAATTATCATATAGTCTTTCCAAACAGGAAAGACGGGTAAGAGAGGCACCGCCCAAGAGCCCAACACTAGTCGCGTATCCGCTGTTCGCCAAACAATGGTCGGGGGTCTGGTTGACAGTGTGGGCTACAATGAGTCACGAATCGTACTCCACTCTGAACAATTATCACATAAAAGTAAGCGTAATTTTTATTTTTTTTCTAAAAGTTTAATTTCTACGTGTATTTCATGAAACAAGAGTTTAAGCACGACGGAGTTATGCCAATTAGTTATGCAACACTTAGTGTGACTCTTAAAAAAGTACAATATTTTGCAACCGGCTAGTGTTGCGCTCTTCAGCGGTGCCTTAATTCCTTACCCGCCATCCCTGTTTGGATAGACTATAATCATGATAGTGGAGATGATTGTCTGGCACTACACTTGTCCTTGGATACGAGATCAAGAGTGGTGAGTGAGCTCGTTTTGTTGACCAATTAGGGAGAAAACCCTTTTTCCGTCTCTTCCAACAATTCGTTCCACGAGGAGAAACATCTGTCCTTAACATCTTCCCTTGTCCCCGTCCCAATGTCGGGAGGGCATCGTAGGAAAGGTCTTCCCTTACCCCCCTAGCCCTTCACCCCTGTAAATCACTCTTCCGCCCTTGGTGTGAAGTCCTGCCGCCTGCGCGGGTCGTCCTAAATCATCCTCAAGACGCCTCTCATAAACACGACCAATCTACACCGTGGTGGAAGTTGGAAACGAAGACCACAGTCAACAAAACACTTGCATCCTCCCCATCGAGAAATTCCTCAATCCTTATATGTTTTCATTTTTCCTAGTTTGTTGAACAAAACACTTCAGTTTTTTATTTACGTCAGAGTTATTGCTTGTGTGTACGTTAATAGATTGATAGATAGATGTCTTTATTTCGGCGAGATTGAGGCTAAAATGCACCTTAACGTAACAATTCGTTAGTGCCATTACATTCATATGTACAAAGGTAAATATAAATTTACTATACAAAAATGTACCATTAAATTATTCACTATCAGTGAAATGTCACACCGGATAAACAAATACATGTGGAATTTTTTTGTGAAATAGATTTCTGCATGTGGGAAAAAACATGAAGATAAGGAATTATTACCCTTCAGCGAAAAAACCCACTGCAAGAAAACACCCACTCAAGAAGTAGGGCGTGAAAAACCTTTGAAAATCAATATTATGATACGCACAAAATGCAATATATTCAATGAGATATGGTGTACACAAATAGAATACATGTAGGTAATATTTAAGTCCTTATCAAGCAAATGAAGTTGCCTGGCCAGTGGTTGGTGTAAACCTATGTGAATTACCATGGGAAGAGGATAGGGTATGGGCAGGTCAATTACCAACACTTTTCCCGTTACCTACTCAACAATTTCATATTCGGGTCGAAATCCAAAATGAATATTAGAATCCATCTTTCCAAAAGTACTACAAAAATAAAATCTGGGCAGTTATGTCAGGCAATTTCTCATGCAGATCAGGCATTAAAAATGTTTTGCAGTCCAAAACTATTCCTGCAGTTCGAGTTCACTGGAGCGCTAATTTTATGTAGCTTTCGTATGTTGTCTTCAGCTAAGACTGTGAATTAAAACTCACTAGAGATTTTCCACATACACTTTCATCCATACGACTGCTTTCAATATCACAGCAAGTTAGAATTCCAGCAGAATAAGCCATAATCAACTCCCAATATTCAGTTTCAACATTAATTATCTAAAAACTGCCTAAGAACATGAAAATCTAGTAAAACCCAGCAAGTTGCTCCAATAGACGACTGGTGAGAGGTGCTAGGACACCACGCATAATTCCTACGCATATCCCTGGAGCGCGTCCCCGTGGGGGGCGCAGTGGCGGATACAGAAAAAACTCAAGGGGGGGCGCAACATATCTTGAGTTGTCTTTACTTTTATCGTAATAAAAGATGATCAAGGCATAGGCAAAGTATATGAAAATTTATTTAAAGTGATTATGAACATGTAAAAGACAATGCCATCTTATGATATAAAAAAGTCACGATTGTGGTTCTGCAATGTTCGGCAATACAGGGGGAACCGCAAGGGGGGGGGCGCGCGCCCCCTGCGCCCCCTATCTGTATCCGCCACTGGGGGGGCGGAATACTTCAGGGAACTCCCACCTGCCTGAATTCCTCCGACATCCACTGGGCCGCAGAGCCAAGACCACGCCGCCCTCAAACAATAAAGGCGAAAAATTAGGTATATAAACATCGATACATACGCAGTCTTACGCATAATTGTACCGCGATAAACTAACAGAGTTACATTGATTAGGGGCTGGACTATGGCTTAACTTTTTTAAAGTAAACAACTAGTTTTACGAGGGAAAACGGATTCCTCCATCTATTCGCTCGGCAATATATCTCTCTTCTCTTATCGTTTCTAAGAAGTGGGATGAAGTTGCTTTGTTTTGCTTTTATAATGATCGTTTTGTTATAATATTCCTTATATCAGATTTTATCTGAATGGAATTTTTATTCTAGTTGCTATGCAAATATTTTCTGCAACTATTCGAGATATTAGATAGTATCGCATTGATATTCGATATCATTAACTCTAAGTTCTTCCAACTCAATTGCTATTTTAGGCAAGTTATAGATCTCACTCCAGACTTTCTTAGTCTCATGTGTATGATTTGATCTCGATAGAGTAGGGGGAAAGTCATGTTCTCTGGTCCGCCTAACTCTTCGTAATTACAGTTAAAATAGAATATTTTTTATTTTCATGAATGAGTACTTTGTGTAATTCTGTAAAATACTTTCTTTAAATACACTGTCTTCTGAAGATACTTTCGTAGCGATCGGGTTGGTGTGGTTGCTAGAGTGTTGGTTGCTAGAGTGTTGGTTTCCCTTCTCGTGGGCTCGGGTTCAAATCCCGGCGGTGGCACAGAGTTTTCAAACACTGACCAATCCCTGCTTGGATGTTGTGTGGAGGACATTTCAAGCGCAATACTCCGTCCGTCGGATGGCACGTTAAGCCGTGGTCCCCTTGGAGCCTTTCGTTAAGAGCAGGCTAATGGCGACGCCGGGTTTCTCTCCACCCATCCTTCCATACCCTTCCCTCATGGCGCAAATGACCTCAGCTGCCGATCACCTCCTCCAAATACCATGCCATACACTCATTGAGGATGTGAGTTCAAATACCGTTGCAAATACGATATCCGTTTACTACAATTACGACCGTCTGCGCTATTTCCAACCGTATTCACGCCATTGAACATGACTGATAGCTTATGAAGCATGCTTTCCTGACCCGCCGTGTGGCGTAACTAGGAATATGTTTTGGGGGGGGGGGATAGGGGCCTGGGGGGCGACCCTTCCCCCAAGGCAAGAGTTCGGAAATTTGTTTTGAAAAATGGCATGACTGGAAATACATGATTTTGATACATAAATTTTTATTTTAAGCAAATTCAATTATTACATATCAAAACTAGACAATAGTTATAAATATTATTTTTTTATTTCTCATAGACTTTGGGAGGGGGATCTATCCTCCTCATTCTTCCCCCATAGTTACGCCACTACTTCTCATAATTATCGTCAGGATGCACCTTTCGCTGGCAAAAGCAGCCGTCTTGATAGAGCCAACAGGGGAGGCGACACGAAGATAGGTGCATTAGTTCAATTCCTACGCCGGCAGCACCTGCGCACATAGACAACGGAAATTCAGCTGGCCGCGGTTGATTGTAACCGATCCTTCTCAGCACCTGTTTTTTCTTTTTCTCTCGTTTTAGCGATTTCACGTCGAGGGATCTCCCGCCACAACTTCCGAAATTTGGGCAACTTGATGATAAGCCTTCCTTCACGGTCAAGACAGCTGCTTGATCGTCCGCAGTTCGTTGCTCATGTCGCGGGTATATGTCTTCTGCCGTCTGCTGCGTGGCCATTCATCGCAAAGATAGCCAGGTTTTTTTCCCATTCTGTTGACTCTTTCAGGGCCTTGAGAGAATTTTTCGTTCGGGTTTTTTGAAGGTAAAAATGAGTAATCGAACTGCCGTGGAAATATATCCTACGAGTGTGCTGCGCCCGATCCTAGCGGGCTTCCTCCGCTCTTTTCAATGCAGGTCCACAGAGGGATAGGCGCGTTTCTAATTTGAAAATGTAGAAAAAAAGGCAGGGTCTCATGTACAAATTTAATTGGAATGTTCATGTACAAATTGAGGTCAGAGGACCTCTTTAAACACAGCATTGGAAATAATTACACTATCCTCTGTTAAACGCACATGATGACTCATACTTACGTATTAACAGGAGAATTGAATGTGGAATCAGCCGCATTTTGATAAAAGTTATTTAAAGAATGCGAGATATTGTTGCAAATGAACAAATGCATCAGTTTGTGCGCCGTTAACGTCAGGAAAATTACCGTTTCTTTTATTATTTAAAAACCTATTTTCGGAAACAATAGCAATATTTGGGAAGTAAGATATGCCGTCGAATGTTCTCTGATAAATTCTGTGCATTTTGGTACCTCATTTGTAGAGTTTGGTTGCGTATAATTTGAGAAAAAGGTATCTATCTATACAGTAGAAATAATATAGAAGATTGTTATAGCTATCAGGATGGTAGACGGGGATATATTCTACACCTCTACATCTACAATAGACCCTGCAAGTCACCTCTAGGGTGTTTGGCAGGAGGTGATCCATCACCAGCATACAATTGGATTCCCACATGCACACCAAACGGTCCAAAAAACGTCACGCACGCTAACAAATTATAATACCACATGTCGTTATAAATGATAATGAAATTCAGAAACATGCATTAAGATATACTTAAGTTACTAAGCTACAATACGAGTCATCAAATCTATTTGTGAGTGCTCTAACTTTAACCTTTACTTAAAGAGCAATAAAAATATATATTATATTATTATTAGTTTTTATCTCATCTACCGCAGAATGTTAGCTATCTATGTGTACTGCTATCAAATAAGTTCTTCCTCTGGTTAATGTTTCGCCATTTTTTCCGCAAATTGGCCTAAACTTCGAAAGGCAGAAATTGTCATTGAGAATCTTCTTCAAAGAGGGCATAAAAAAAAGAAATCGCCGAATTCTTCCCGCGCACGCCTCACAAAGGAGGACAACCCCGACCATTCATTCCCCGCGCCTGTGAACAGCCCGCAAAATTCGAATGGAGTGCATACCAACATGGAGAGGGGTTTTAAAAGCGGGCGATGAAAATAGCTCTTTGTCCATCCCACTCGGGGGATGCCTCTAAACCCCCCTCGTGAGAGAAATGGAGAGAAAAAAAGGTCAGCTTGGAATGTGATTCCCGCTCTTTCTCACAGGCCGCAAACATTTTGGAGAATTCGGACCCAAATGTTGAGGGGTATTTTATATATATACCTCGAAAACGGCCACCAATGTTTCCCCACTCGTCGGTAATTCTTCCCCAAGAGGATAGAATGGCCATCAATCTTCCGCAAACCAAACACCGGGAGAGAGTTGCGGAACTCCTGGGGCCGTATCGAGGTCTAGATTCCCTCAATGGGACCTTTGAGTCCCCTCTCTGGTGGTACCTATGGAGTCCCTTATGGGCTGTAGCTGAGTCCAGGTAAAAATTCCTTCCCTTTTTTTCCCATGCAACCCTCCCTTTATGTAGAGCATCCCCTATTCTGCCTCATGAAGATTTTGTGTCACTTTCCCTCTCTTTATCTTCCTTTCAGTAGCCCAGCATTCATCTATGAGTAGCTGCCCCAAAAGTTGTTGGTTGAAAGGTACCGGTTAGTCCCCATAACTGCCGGTCAATTAAACTTTTATAAGATGATCTAAGAGCTCGGAGGCCCATTGGGTTAAGCGTTTGGCTATGCTGACCGAAGAATTCCAGATTACAATCCCAGGTGAAGCCTTTGGATTCTCCCAATCAAAGAAATCTTCATAATATACTGAACGTAGCCCATGTTGTTTGATATTCCTCGCTATTGCAAATGCCGTATCGCAAATAGTGTGAGCAAGTGAATAGATCTCCACTCATCGTTAGCTAAGTGGCGGCATTTCACAGATTAATGTGGACATTAAGGAATTAGTATTTTTCAACACAATATTTATATTACCCATTCCTGAGGGTATAGCTCCTTTATATATCATACTCTTGAGATTTGCACAGTGCATGTTAAAAACCAGCTAGCTTAAATAAACGTCCAGTGGATGATTACTGTGACATTATTGCTCCCATTTCACAAATTTGAGCCAGGTACTATTGAAATATTTGGCATTTCACAGCTTAACAGCCATGAGACAACGGTTCCACTGTATTAGTCACACCATGAGGCATATTGGTCAGATTAAGACATTCGTCGAAGGTGATTTTTTTAAAGAATGGGTATTCACATTGGTTGTGTTCATTCAGATTTAAAATCGCTGATCGACTCAGTACTCCTCTGAAATTGATACTTTTATCCTAGTTTTGAAGCATGGCAGGGGAATATTTTTTCGTCTTTCTTCTTCTTCAATGTAGAGTATCTACTATTGTTTTTACTCTTTATCATTTCTAATTAATTATATTTACTGACTTTGATTATGCCAAATGAAGTTTATTGTTTTCAGGAGACGCTGACGATTTTTCAAAGTAATTGTTATCAACTCATTTTGAATCACAGGAGCTGAAACTGCTTTACGGATTCAGAGGCCGGGTTCGTTATTTAAATGGCACCATGATTAATTAAATTTCTCATGATATTCAAACTTTCTGTCTCAGCTTTGCCATTACAATTTTCAAATTCATATAATTACATTTGAACCTACTTGGAGCTTAATTATTCATTGATGCATTGGCGTTTCATGGTTGATAAAAGTAGAAATAAAATTTTTCGGGTGTTACTTCGTGGTTCAGGTAATATCCCGACGTTTCGTGACCCCTGGTGCTCGCTTCTTCTGAGGTGGTTAGGCTGCTTCCAGCGTGTGTTAAAATATGTAGGTAGGCAGTACTTGGAGCTTGCTCATTTTTATTATTTTTTTCAAGTATTTCTCTCAAAACCTCGAATACTTGTACATGAAGTTATGGGAAAATAGTCGAATGATTATCAGTTATTTTACTGAAAATTCCTTGACACATGAGGCATTTATATGTTCTCGAAAGGTTGGAACTTGATGATGCCAATTTTATTAGCATTTTTATGTGCTCAGGTTACATCCTACGGAAGGGGAAACATCCTCGCGTTGTTTCGTAATCCTTTTTTTCGTGGCCAATCCCTGGCACACCCTTTCCCCAGGCTATCGTCCGGTTTGTACCCGAAGAAAAGGACCTTATACCGGTTTGGTACCTTTTAGGCTCACGTATGTTTTTCTTGTTGAAAACATCAACCTAATTCCTTAATACGGCTACTGGGTCGGCAGTCAGTTTGATTGTCGCGAATGTCAGAAGAAAAGGCGCGCTTTTCGACACGGCGCGGGTCAAGACTGCCTGTCCCGCAGGCAGAAATGCAAGGGGATTTGGTGCTACAATGCACCCCACCCTATCCCATGGTCTCCACCAACTTTCCCTCATTCTCTGTCCAAAGAAGTCGCTGTTCAAACTTGGTGATTGTCTGGACATGAATAGGCGTGCCAGAAAAAAGGTGTCGGGAATGCCTTCGTAACCGTCTCTTTGTATCTGTAGGTACTCGCTTGCTGGGGCTAGTCGAGAAATAATGACGAGAAAAATACCATGCGCGTGAGATTTTGTTGAGATGTGTATTGAAAACATATGAGTATATTATATCGTGATATATTTCCTAAAACAGATATTTTTAAACTTCGCTTTAGTTCCTTGCCTGCTCCTCAATAAATTGACATTACACCTCATAACATTTCTTTCGATATTCGCATGATGGCGGAAAATTGCATACATTTATTTCCGTATTTTCCGAAAAATTCCACTCCGTCACGTTTGACTATTCTGATTTTTAATATAAAAAATAAGTATTGGCTTAAAAATAGCCATTAAAATTATTTTTTAATCTAGAGTTTAAAAAATTCGAAGGGAATCGAGAGTTTAAATATTAATACGCAAGGGTACAGTCAGTTTTTAAGTATGACTCCAGGATACAACCAAGTATTGAATTATTTCCACTGTAGGAGGTAAATCATGTTTTCATATGACATGTTCATCAACGTATTCTCAAGTTTTTATCGCTGTGAGTGATTTTTAATGCATAACATTACGTCACGTATCTAATATGTTTTTTGAGACGGAGCGAACAAATGAAGTTGCGGATTCATCACCTACATCTTAAGCATGCGTCAAATTCAATTTTCTGTATAGCTGGGATAAAGAATAAGGTTCCGCGTTTGATGACTTAATTCTGTATCGGTCTCGTATTTAAATTTTTTTTGTGTTTTCTGAATTAGGAGATAAAATGCTCTATTAAAGACTTAATATATATACTTCTCATTTTCTATTTACACTGCTATTTTAAACGACATGTATAAATGAGGAGGCCTCTTTAGTGTCTATTATTATATTTAGTCACTGTTGTATTTCACGTCCACAACTCTACATTTAAATAATGCCATGAGAACCACATCTATGGTTTTTACAGTGGATGACTAATCACCAGCATGCTCTATGAAACCGTTACGCCCTCTAAGCATTTCATGGCTATAAAAAACATGATAGTAAAAACAATTTGCTGGCCTCGGTGGCGGCAGAGTACAGTCCTCGCCTGCCACACTGAAGGTCGCGGGTTCGAATCCCGCCTGGATGGGCAAACACCTAACCCTGCAGCTACCCCCTAACCAGAGCATGATTGATTGGGACTGTCCTATGTTAATTGTTGAAAACACTGCTATACAAAGGCCAAATAGTGCTGTTTTCGGGGTGATAGAAATAAATGAAAATGTTAGCACATTTTAAAAGTTTTTGTGAGCTACCACCGGAAAAACGTCGCTCCATTCAACATGAGCTGTAAGAAATTATTAAGGCCGTTTTACACGGGGCACGTACTTGCACAATCTGACGCGTGTACGAAGGCGCAGTATAGCGGTGAGTTGCTAGAACACATGCGAGAATGCGTGGACGTGAGATGGCAAAATAGCCCCTGTTCTAATTTCGTTCATGCAATCGTGCAATTCCACGCCATTTTAGAAATTAATGCAGTTCTGACCTGCGCAATTCCGTGCCCCGTGTAAAACGGGCTTTATGCTGTGTTATTTGAATATTTTTGATAAACTTTTTAGGCATAAAATAGGTACTTTCTTGATCTAAACATATACTCTATCGTTTATTACCTAATAATGTTACTGCGACGCCGATATGCAAATAAAAACGCTCAACTCGTTTACATAGATCCCTTAATTGCCCCTATATCCTCCCTTGATCTTTCGCTCGTTTTTTTTCTCCGACGATTATCAGGGTGGTCCACTTATTTCACTCACACCATGTTCCATCTGCACAGCTTCCCTTTCATCCATCTCCGTGCGTACTACCCTCGTACGAGCCCCTCAAACCGGCAACCCACCCCTCACCGTTATAACCCTCCTTTCCCCATTCCTTCAGAGATCACCTTTCCGTTCGCGCACCCCACGATGCTGCAATCTCTACTTCCTTTAGTGCGAGTTGGTTGAACGTCACTAACGCTGCCGGTGGGTTGTGCCATTGTCGTGTCCCGAGCGCAACGGAATTTTCTCGCCGAGCCTTGCCAACGGAAAATGTGTCACTCGGTAGCTATAGTGCCACTCGTTTGTGTGTTGGTTGGTGTGGCGCACGCGTAATGGGTAAAAGCCCCTGGAGAACCGGCGTGTAGGTCTGCGTGTGTGTTTGTTGAACATGAGTGCGGTTTTGCCAGGTGGCCTCATAGCGCTTTCCCCTTCCTCCTCGTCTTTGACGACTTGTTTCTTGATCGTTTGAGATGTCGAACCGGCGAACTTTCGGGCCGAAGCCGTCTGAGGTGTTCTTATGATGGTCTACGCACATCTGTCTACGTCGACTCAGTACCCAGGAGGCACCCAGAAGCAGTGGCGGAGCGAGGGGGGGTTTTAGGAGATAACCCCCCCCCCCCAGAGCTCAGAAAGTATTTTTTTTAAGTTTAATCCATTTTTACCAAATTGGATTAACAATAGGGTAGTTTCCTTCATCAAAGAGAGCGAAAGGCATTGATTGCGATTCGTTACCCACCATTAGTGTATTCATAATATACAAAAATTTGATTTTAGAAATCCCAGTTTAGACGAAAGGCAATGGTCAATTTTTATCCTCATTTGAAAAAGGCCAGATTGGCGCCCAAGCGATGCCACTCCATGTGACGTCACACGGACCTAGTTTCTATACGAGTAGACAGGGGTTATACATCGTCTGAGATTACCAATGCATGCATGAGTCATAGAGTTCAGGGAAAAATGTCTTAATAATTACTTGTTAAAACTGGCCAAGGTCGGAAAGTTTTTTTCGTTTGATAAGGTATTAATAATCCTTATTTAAGCCAAGCACTACCTGCTAACAGGGTACTCTGCTACCTGATAGCATCCTGCGTCGTATCAGCGTTCAAAGCCTCGCCCCAAGGTCACCTCACTTGCGGCAGCGGGAACCAGAACGACGTCACACGGAGTTTTCCCGGCATTCATACTTAGCCGTCGCGTTTTCGTGCGCTTGAAAATTTTCACTTTTCATTTAAACGCGAAAAATAGATATCGTCATTTAAAAATCTAGATGCGTGAAATACGTACTCCAGGAGTAATAATCTTTCGATTTAGGCAATAAAAAATAATAGGAAACCACCCTATTATTCTGCAAGTATTAATAAAATGTCCCTCAGAAAGCCGCAAATCCAACAATTTTCAACCATTTACCTTAATAATTTTCTGGAAGTGGGCACTTACCCCCAGACTCCCTTGTATTAGTTGCGCCTAAACCCCCCACCCCCTTAGGCTTAATTCCTAGCTGCGCCCCTGCCCAGAAGGGCATTTGGCTGGGGCGCTTTCGCTAAATGACCTAGTCCTCTTAGATGTGAATTCCAACATATTTCTGCAACATTAAAATTTGTTTTTGACGATATCTTTATTGATTTCTTTTGAGATATCGAATTCACATCATGCGCTAAACGTGTCTATTCCGCGCTAATGTGGCGCATGTAGCGCTCATAAAAACTGCAAAAATGAGCTAAAATTGTTATTTATTTCTATCACCCCGAAAACAGCACTATTTGGCCTTTACATCGAAGGGTTTTCAGCAATTGACATAGGAAAATCACAAACAACCATGCTCTGGATAGGGGTAATCAACCGAGGCGGGACTCGAACCCGCGACCTCTTGTTTGGCAGGCGAGGACTTCACTCCGCCGCCCCCGAGGCCGGGAAAAACATAATCATTTCTCCGTTTTTATTCATGTTAAAAAAGAAATTAATAAAAAATAACCTTGCAAAGGGATCGCAATTACTCACACGTCACTTATCGATCGTAAATCCACTTTCGCAGATACATATATATGCGATGCCTCCGTGCTCGCGTGTCTTTAGCCTAGATGGCGTCCACGATAGACAACTGCTGCCGTCGGAATACCTTCTGTCACGCGTTTTGGATCATTAATTAACGTGGAAACCTTCTTGAGACTAGTGCGCGCACCGGGGCCGCGGGTAGTTTGAGAAGCGAGTCGAGAAGACGCGTTGCTTTCGGCACATGGCGCTTGGGCACTCGCAACTGGTGCGAATCATAAGGGCTGACGGTTCATTGGACGGAAGGATACTGGCCACGGAAGAGAACAGGTAGAAATGTGCACGGTGGAGAAGGAACTGCGAGCGATCCACCATATGGAAACTAAGAAGCAGATGGACTCGATGGCAGACGGCGCGATGATTCGTGAAGAACGTAGCGCGTGGTAAAATATGAGTGACATTCGGAAAGAAGAGACGGCATGACGTGAGTGTTTCAGGTGATTAATCTAATGCTGAAGATTGTAAATGTTGCGATCGGCCGGAAAAGACGAAATATCAATCCATGGAAATATGCACGAATATTACAATAAAGGATCCTCAAGTCGGCCTCTAAATGCGTTTTCACCCTCGGCGAATTTAAATGGGCTTACACAAGTCGCCACTCGCGTCGCTGACGGACGAATTGATCCGAGTTTAACGTGGAAATAAGGTGCAATTAGTGGTGTAAATTAAAATTCGACATTCATGATGATGTTGTTTATCAAATTTATAACTCTTCAATACTATTCCCCGCAATTGCAAAATTACACTGCATTGCATATATCACCACGCTGCGGACATCTTTGAAAGCCGATTAAAATGCGACCGAAGTGGCAACAGTAATCAACCTTCTGAGGGATGGATTTGGGACTCCTCTATGCAGGTCTCTTGGAAATATGAGTGGAAGAAAAAAACACATCTGCATCCTCGAACTGCTCCGTGAGTCGCTTCGATAGAAGTGCGGCGATAGGTTTTCGGACACAAGCTATATTAATCTAAATTGAAATATATAATATTTAAAACTTTCCATTATTTTAAAATTTATTACGACCTAGATTTCAATTCTACTACATAATCATTAACATTTCCATATGGAAAAAATGCCACTGTATTAGACTTGAATCTTCGGATTTTATTCATTTATTAAGTTTTACAAAAGAATTAGGTATGCGTTGGTTGGGTCATTGCACTACAGCCTAAAATTTATTGACGCCTTTTCTTGTTCGAGAAAAAAAGTATTCCTCTACTTACCCCTGTAGAAAAATATCTCTTTCATTTATTTCATCGTTTATTTAAGACGTGGAGGTATTTTACGTTTCTACGATGATACCCGCCGGGTCGATCTGAAAGATTTGTCTGTTCTTAAAAGCTACATCAATCTAACTTGAAGCCTGCAGCTCCCAGCCTTTTTGTAAAACTGACTATCCCCAAATAGCCGATAAGTAACGCTCTCAGCTCATTCATGTATTTGATGTGTTCTCAAATTTGTTTTTGGCGTGAATTAAATGCAAAGGATAATATTTTACACTATATTCGGGACAGTTAATTCATAGTTAATTACAATTTATAATTATTCGACATTAAATTTTGCTATCTCGATATTTTATTTTCCCAATACAGCGTCTTTTTAAAGAATTTAAGTTTAGTTTTGATAGAAATTGAATGTGGAAATTCCACTTTTTCGTTTCAATTATACTTGGAACGAGAAATTCAGAATGAACATTCAATTTTGGTAGCCGTCGAATGATTTGGGTAGATTATCCTGGTAATATCTGCCTGCACTGCCATACTGCACTATTGCATGAGGATACATCACTGGAGGACAGTACTTGCGTGGACAAATTTGGGAAGGGGTGTGTCGGGTTGGAAAAGAAAGAAACGGGCGGGGCGTGTATGGCATGGGGTGTCAAAGAGAAGGAACCGTCTTGAGTCGGGGAGTGTGTCATCTCTCCGGAAGAGGGTTGTAAAAAAAGGAGGGTGGCGACTTCCGAAAAAGACGAGCAGATGCCACTATGCGGGGGTGGTTCGAAGGAGGGTAATGCCTGCAGAAGGAGGAGGAGTAGGTCGGTTGTTTAAGCATCCAGCTGACCACCAGACGGCGCGAACGATACAAGGCAACATAATTCACCCTCTTTCCTTTACCATCCCGACTTCTATGTACTGTGTTCCATAAGATCGAGAGAGAGACTGTAAAACAGATAGATTCGATTTAGACTGTTGTATTTTCCGCGATCGTTAGGAGACTATTACTTACTAATAGGTTAGTTGACTTGTAAATTAATTTAACTTTCCTTCATCCAAAAATATGTCTACGTAGATGATACATCCTTTCTATCAAGGTCACTCATAGAAATTGATCAACATTAGATTCCGACCTCGTTATCACCCAGCATAGCTATATGATTGCGAGTCATTATGAAGAAATAAATTGATGTTTTACTAGAATATGTCACTAGACTACTGAAGACAACCATTGCAGCAAAGTACCTAAATATCTTTACAATCGCTGGCACAAAGTTTTCTGGGCGGAAGTATGTATATGGGACCAAAAATCTACAACATTCTACATGATTTTTAAAGAATAAGAAAGGTAGTAAAGTATTCTTGCACCTTTCGAAAAATTGGATTTTGGCTGATGAAAATATTGCTAGATTTTTTAAAATGTACCCTGTATTAGTCGTATTATCTAGTTGGCATCACCTGTAATATATTCTTAATCTCTGTGCATAATTTTTATTATTATTTTATGTTCACAATGTATTAACATGCAAAACATCAGTGAGAGCGATGTACCTACGTATCATATGAAGGTTGCGTCAACACAGGCACTCTTTCGAGGCAACTTAGCTCGCAATCATGGCATGTATATCTTGATTCAGTCGTAATAGTTGTAGGCAATAAATCAATCAATCAATCTAAATATGCTATATGAGTGTACCAATCGTTGCAATCCCCTTAACGTTCGAGGAGAGTACAAGCCTTTAAAAGGCCGCGACTTCCGCATAACTGCGGTTGACATTTAGCAAGACTTCCAAGTCGACGGAGTCGGATATTTATCACTATCGCCGATCGGAGACGCCGGAGTAAACGGAAGCTGCGCGGTAGCCATGCCCACGGCCCATTGTCCCATCGACAGTCGATTGGATCGCTTGGCGTTCGAATCCAGCAGGCATCGCAGAGGCGTCTGCAGCCGCCCTTATAAACACATTGTCGTCCCCCCATCCTTCGCATTTTGCTTTCTGTCTGTCTCAACGGGAACTCTTCCTTTATTTCCATCCAGATTGCCACCTGCGCGTATAATGGGGCATCCATACACCCCTCAGCCAGCCCCATACTCCTGTCTCTCTCCAGGGCCGTGGGAAGGGATTTTTTTTTTTTGGGGGTTGCATGACGTCTGGTCTCTTTCTCTAGGACGGGTGTGAGAAACGTGGATAGGGGTCGTTGTGCGATAAGGACGCGTGCATTTTTGAGACTCTTTTTTTGACCGTTTTGACGCGATCGATTGTGTCCTCTCGACTGATTCGAATTGGTTTCCTATTTCGCCATAAGTGGAGCGTCGTCCATTCAACTCGCAATAGTTTTCATCATATTTCCTTTTCAGGCTTGTTTTATACACGCTTTTTCCTTGTTCCTTTCTGTATAAGCTAATAATAATTACTTGTAATTATAGTAATTAAAGAGTAGAAGTACCAAAATATTTTGAACAAATATTTCAAAAGGTATATTTTATTTATAAAAATCATATAATATTTATTTGCTCTGGGTACAATACTCCTAAGAGCACAAATTGTACATAAGTGGTGAGCAAATTACGTAAGTACATAATACAGTTGATAACATAATCATTATAAGTGAATGACATATAAACATGAATAAATAGCATATTACAGTAGATAATACAGTATCGGTTATCAAGTTGAATTTAATCGAAGCATGAAAACGTAAATATGTCATTTAATAAGGTTTTTTTTAACATAATAATAAATCAAAAATTTGACACTTGATAACATCTAATCATTTCTTAACATTTAATGAATAATAAATCAAAAAATATTTAGGAAAATAAGAGGAAAAAGATAAATAAGAGTAAAGAGGATACGAGGAAAAGACATATAAAGAGTATCCTTCACTTCATACTTCACAACGATGAGGGATTTCGAAGTTATATGATACGATAATGTTTTCCTTACGTTTTTCGATGTCCTTCGAGGAAATTTTAGCCTACGCAGTATAAACGTGGATAACATGATCGCATCAATTATTCGCTGCGGTAGCCTTCGCAAGAACTTTCTAAAATTCTATGGCTGAAAATTATGCTGGGTAAAAAATGATTCCCGAAATGATTTAACGAATAAAAATAATTTCAGCACAGTGGAGCAAATTTTTAAAATGTCGGATTATTGAATGGAACAAGTGAAGAGAGATGTGAAAGAGAAGAAATACGTAGGTGTGAAAAGATTAGCTGATAGGAGAATAGAGTGGAGAGCTGCGTCAAACCAATCCTAGGATTGTTAACCAATGATGATGATTGAATGTTGCATTGTCATCATAGGCACGTAGGTTTGCAATACTTCCAGCAGATCAGACAATTGGAAGTGTTTAAAATGAATTACAAGATTCCATCGATGAAGCGGTCATATTGACGAAGTATGTTGGGAGAAAGCATGTAAATACTCTTTCTCCCAAGTGTAAGCGTGGATTCCTTTACTTCTGTAAACTAACCCGGTTATTTAACCCCGCAGAACTCGCAACCGTTTTCGGAACGCAAGTGCTCGCGCAGAACCTGACCAGCTATAAATTTTAGGTCTCTACATACGAAAGTCAATAATTTTTCTTCTTTTTTTTTCATTCAAATTAAAAATACTTAAAAGATCCATTTAATTAAAATGTGTTCATCTCAGTTACGTCTAATAGCATATTTAATTCATACTTCATATAGGGTGGGATATAAATACAATGCCATTACTTCAAAAAAGTAACGCGAGCACTCGCGTGGAGCCTGACGGGCTTGGACCACGTGCATAAAAAGCGAAAGTAACCTATTCCAACCTGGTGATAGATTGATCGGGATATACAGTGCATGTAAAACATTACTAATAGAGTAAGGAAAAGGTAAAGAGATTCTGAGCGCATGGTTGGGAAATGTTCGGGAACTAATAGGAAAATACTAACGAGGTAAGCCTAGCGGACTCAGCGGGAGTTCCGTAAGATTAACCTGGATATTGATAGGATATACGATTGGTGAGGTAATCCCATATTGAGGCGTAGGCGTGCAAATACCACTTATTTCTAGGTAGGGGGAAGATTTTCCCCCTGAGGCACCATTAACTCCGGAAAGTTTTTTTTAGGGATATTCGAGATTTGAACCCAAAATCCTTCGGCCAGTATCTCAATGCTATACCTTATTGGCTAACATGCAGTCCCCTCTAACACCAAATGATTGGGTAGTTGCACAACCCTCCTACTACTATGGTTTTTAGTATTCATTATGGGTGTGTGAATAGATAACGTAATCGAGTACCTACTTATAATTATTTTTAGTTAATTCACCAGTTTCTCTTTTTTGTATCTGCTATTTATCTTTTTACCAAGGCCTGTCAGCTTACTGGAATAACATAAAAAGTAGCCTAGACTTCCTTGGTCATATCCAATAATATAGGTAGGTATAAGTTTACACATTACTGGATCTAGTTATCGATAATAATTGCGCCTGTGTGTGGTAATATTTGTGCCAGGGATTGTACACTTTCGACTGGTTTGGTATTTTATAATAACATCCGAACTTTGGAAATGGTTTTCGTGTTGAAGAGGATTTAATTTTGATGCTAGAAATCGAAAACCAGTCGTCAGTTTACATTCATTTGCCTCATTAATCACATTATTATGGTCAAAGAAGGGCAATGGAGGTTCACGATAATCATCAATGGTAAATGATGGCCACTTTCTATGGTCATGGAGCCTACCGTAGAATTTAGCTTGCCAACTTTTGGTGCCCATGGAGTTGGCAATAGCTACTGAAGTATTAGGGCGAACATCCACATGTTCCATCGAAATGAAACATTTGCCCATCTTGAGGATTAATTATTATGCATTCCTTAAGGTTATGTGAAAGATATCTTAAATGGAGGAAATGTCATGTTGATTTACAAATGAGCCAATAAGGAAACACTCTAAGCTTATTATTTGGCGATACTCATTTTGCATCAATGCAATGCCCCAGGATATTTTATCGGAACGATGGGGAAAATAATTTAATGTTTGGATAGAATGATATCAAGGCTTTTTTTGCATCTTCATTGGCATAATTATGGATTTCGTTAACAAACGGATTGAAAGCTGCCTTGTACATTTCATATTAATATATCTTCGTCCCTTTCAAAAGATATGAATCCACCAATTATTTTGTTCCCATTTGTATGTTTCATATTCCATAATTCATTACAAATAACTTAGAGAATAACTATGAGGTACAATGGTGTCTACGATAAATGCGATTTCATTTAATTTCATTTGTATTTAAATGTGTCTTATGAATTGTTTGGCGAGACAATTTCAACTCTCGTAAGTTATTATCTGTTAATTAATCGTTCTCTCTATATTCAAGGAAGGGATTTCATAAATATATAGTATACGTTTCGTATTTTGTGTTCCTTAGCCTTAATGCTTTGATTTGGACAACAGTCTGGTTATCTTCTCACAGCATCTCTCCATTGTTTTCGATTCTCAGTGTGACTGTGGAGTTGATAAGACTAAATGTCCGCTTGGGTTCCGTTGAGAGACCAAAAATTCTCTTTCCAAAAATTACGAATGAATATATTTTTGTTCCAACCACATTTTTTAAATCCCTGATGGACTAATTTAACCTCTTACCACACCCTCTGGTTGAGTTAATGGTGGTATAAACTGTGTGATATTTTAGGTTTAAATTTAATTTTAGGTTTAAATGGCAGAGTGTGATAACAATTCATGTAGCTAGAAACCTTTCTGAGTTTTTTTTTGCGAGTTTTTGTTTTTTTGAGATATATTTTTCCTGACTCTTTAATTTACCTGGTACAGACTATATGTAGCCTAATTTAGCTTTCTTGAAGTAAACCACTCTTATATCATCGGATACGAATGACCTAAAAATTCTGATTAAATTGGTACTCTAATTAAGGACGGTAAATGTATCACCATTAGAAAATTAAAGGAATGTTACTAATGCTGCAGTTAAATCGCGTGTACACACTACAAGTACATTCAGTAGATTTCATTTAAATACGTAATTTAAGTTTAGTCGAGCTTCGACGCCGAGTCATTAAATCCACCGATTCCTTCATGATGGTCGATTTAGATATGGAATGGTATTTAGATTATTAGAAGAAGAATCACAAACTTTTTCCATTTCAATCATTTATAATAATGAAATATTTAAAAATCCCGCGTATTCTTAGATTTTTGTACAAACAATTTATAATACCATTGAATACCTCAGTTTGAGATGGATACTTCCCCAGTAGCCTTAAAAAAACATTTGTAGCTTCCAACTGCTCTTCATCTCTAGTGATGCGCAGTCAAATCTGTGCCTCAAAATTTTTTGAGTACTTCGAATTGATCAAATCGAAGTAGATAATTTTTCTAGGGGGGAAAGATGCTTAGTCAACTCGTTATTTACAGTATTTCGGAATTCTTAATTAATTCATAATAGGGTGGTTTCCTATTATTTTTTTATTGCCTAAATCGAAAGATTATTACTCCTGGAGTACGTATTTCACGCTTTTAGATTTTTAAATGACGATATCTATTTTTCGCGATTATATGAAAAGTGAAAATTTTCAAGCGCGCGAAAACGCGACGCTTAAGTATGAATGCCGGGAAATATCTCCGTACGTCGTATTTCTGGTTCCCCCTCCCGCCCGGTGAGGTGACCTTGAGGCGAGGCTTAGCGCTGATACGACGCAGGCTGCTAGTGGCTAGCCTAGTACCCTGCTGGCTGGTAGCGCTTGGCTTAAATAAGGATTATTAATAACTTATCAAACGAGGAAAACTTTCCAACCTTAGCCAGTTTTAATAAGTGATTGTTAAGACATGTTTCCCTGAGCTCTGCGCCTCATGCATGCAATGGTAACCTCAGACGACGTATAACTCATATCTTCTCGTATAGAAACTAGGTCCCTGTGACGTCACGTGGAGTGGCATCGCATGGGCGCCAATCTGGCCCTTTTCAAATGAGGATAAAAATGGACCATTGCCATTCGTCTAACCCGGTATTTCTAAAACAAAATAATTTGTATATTATGAATACACTAATGGTGGGTTACGAATCGCAATCAATGCCTTTCGTTTTCTTTGATGAAGGAAACCACCCTATTCTTTGGAATAATTCAATTTTGTTTTTACCCCCCGTGACACATGCACTTAGTTTGAGCGACCGATGTGGTTTTTTTTATCTCACCTATTATTTCTGCGTTTTACAAAAAATCTATGTTTTGAAATTATATTGAAAATTTTATGCGAGCGATGTTATCACTGATTTATTTTCACGAAATTGTCCGTAAAATGGTGCAACTTTAAAAAAAATTACACCTCTCTTCGATTCATTTTAGCTGCCATGGCTGTTATGGAGCGATTTAAGCGTGTTAGAATCAACCATATTTTGAGTGCATATTTCTTCAGAAATTAAAAAAAAACTTTTTATGCTTCAAAAATATGCGCATCTAATACTTTACAGTTTTATTTTATACATAAAATATTACAAAAACCGTAGAAAATTTGACTGAAACAATTTGGGATTGATTTCTCTCACAATGAAGTGTAAGATATGATTATTCGTAGCTAAAAAATATGTTTCTGTCCTCCTTATGACTGTTTATGGAGCAGATGCATCCAATTGACCCAACAAGGGCTTCCGCGCGTTGTCATAGGTGGTCCCTCATGCGTTTTCCCTGGCGTTCTCAGCTGTCCTAGAAGAGCCCCTGAAATGCAAACCATAGCCATTTTTTTCTCCCATAATCCCCGTTCAGGGGAGTTTTTCTATAGCTGCGGATGAAAACGAGCACATTCGGAGGGCTTTGGGGTCTTCAAATGAATCGTTCAGTGAGCCATTCATTAATTAAGGCAATAACGATGTCACGATGGAAAATGGACGGTTCCCGAAGGGTGAGTCTTTCCACCATAGTCAGTCACTTATTCAACTTCCAAGCAATTTCCATCATCTGAATTTTAGCCGAAAATGGGAAATAAATAATAACCACCCAGAAAGTCCCGAATCCGCACGTGGGTCAATCTCTGCCTACGTTGCACTTACATCGGACGATCAGGCGTTGCACAGTGGGCTGAAATCGAAAAAAGCTGGCCAAAAATCAAAATATCGACTTTTTCATTTCGAACCGGGAATAGTATATCATCATTTTAGAATGTCCAGGGCATGTAGAACTGCAGTTCATCTTTTGTCAAAATTTTTTCTTTAATTTTTATAGCTCGCCAAAAATCAACAAAAATGTATGAAATAGTGAGTGCGCGATTTTTACGAAAAAGTTCAAGGTTTGTTCCCCTTGCAATGGAATACAGTTAATAATTCAGAATTTTTGAGGATATTTATTGATAGTACCACCGTTTTAGATAATTCAGAGTGGACTTTTGTTTTATGCAATTTTTTTTTATTAACTTTATGAATTGTTAAAAGTATCACTGTTTTTCGTTGATTTTTTACCTAAAGCTAGGATAAAAGTAGTTACCGCCGCTTGCGGCTCCTAAGATATTTACTCCAGGAGTTAGACTGAAGTGTATATTATTAGACGGAAAAGAAAAATCTTGCTCCAACTTGCTCCCCTCCGATTTTTTCGTGGTAAAGCAAAATGATGTCGGGCGGTTGTCGCGCTCCTTGACCCGCAATACACTGCGGAGACACTCGGGGACTTAACTGAGGGACTCGGGGGAATAACGTGAGTCGTAGTCCGTTTGAGAGACTGGATTTTCCCTTAATTGTGAGTGTATCGTACTCAGATACATGTTATTTGTGGTGTATTTATCGTTTTTACCCTCTTCTGACGATTATACCCCTGGGTCTTTCCGCGGGAGCCGCGTGCCGACGGCAATAAACCTAACGGTTCGCGCGCTCTCCAAGCCCTTTGTCCTCGGCGGCTACCCCTTTATGCACCCAGATTTGTTCTTTTGCTATGAACACGTGCAAGTGTTTCCATTACTTTCCAATTGGGTTTTCCCAAAATATGCCGCCTATGCGATTGGAACGCTTTCTAGCCGAGTGCTTAGCATCAGTCTCCCTTCAGTATTCCTTGTTGAAGTGTGTGCCGAAGGACGTTCACAGTTTAGTTGCCCAGTTATGGATACAGCATTAGTGACTCGCCAAGATTTACAAAATGTGATCTTGGCAAATAGAAGGGGGACCATCAAGCAGAAGAAATCGTTAGTGTTGGAGTTTTTACACAATAACTTATTTTGGGAGGAGATGAGAAAATAAAAATATTGCTCGCGGCCTTCATTCAAAAAGTGTTTTTCATCAATACTTTCGAAAGTGGGTTGAGTGCACCAGAGTGATTAGTAGATTTCTGAAGTTGAATCATATTTATGAGTGAATTAATGAGTGTAAATAAATGTTCAAAACGCATTCCTGTCCAGAATGGGTCTTACTGTTGATCTACCAAAGGCAGGTTTTGGTACGACCAATGACGGCAATACTGCGAGATGCTACTTGGTAAATCCAGCGCTATCAGCTGAAATTTCAGATAAATTGTAATGGCTCCTTCAGTGATATGATAAGAAATACATAAAGTAGTTTATTCCTAATATATTCTAATGTAAGCCACAGGAAGTTGAAATTGAAAATTGTTGAAAGTAGATATTGATTTTAAATGCCATAAAATATATGGAAGGGGAAATAGTATTTTTACTCCACGGAATTCACTTTGTCAACTTCCTGGGTTTCCTCAATCGTTAATCAGTTAATATTTTATTATTACGTGAGTTGGTAAATTATTAGTAATCGACAATCATAATAGAACGCCATATACAATTTTCCTCCAGGAATTTCTGAATAACTAATTACCCGCTTCTCGGTAATTTTGAGAGCTGTATCGACTATAATTCGAGTAAATGATAAAATTTTCTCAGCTTATTGCCTTATAACAGCTAAACATCTATGCAGAATTCTATCCACGTTTTCATATGCCGCCGATTCTTCACAAAGTTTTACTGCATGGAGCGGAAATTGTGAAAAATGCCATACTTCCCATTGGTGAGCTTTCCGAAGAGGCGTTGGAACGTCTACACAAGGATATAAGAGAATATCGCGAAAACACACCAGGAAAGCTTTTAGAATTGCCACAAACTATGACCTTTTCCATAGGCTTCTGCTTACGTTAGATCCTTTCATTTTTTTCTCTGCGGGGGTTCCCAGTAAAGTAAAAAAATTACCAGAGGAGGAGAATATCTTCTAGTGAATAGAGAAAATATTATAGAGTATGAGGAGTCTTTATCCTCTGACTCAGAATAGAATTAACTGTGGTACACCTTTGTTTTGAGAAATTTGCATTAAAAATATTTATCAATGGTATTAATTTTTATTATCACGCTTCAATTACCGAAATTTCAGGTTTAAAAGGCTCAATATCAATTTTAAATCACCACATACCTTATGAGAAGCTACAAGATAGCTTAAACATAGTTAAAAATGGAAGAAATTCTGTTTTTCCTTTGATATTCCTATATCAAACATTTCGACTTGCCCCTGGTAACTATGGTTCCCGCATAACTTTCCCCTTTTTTTAAATTTTATTGCCCTCCTAAACAATTTTTTGGACTAAATCATCCTAAAAAAGTTTCGTTGTGCCCATAAAATACCCAATTCGCAAAAATTTTCATTAATTTAGCAATACTTTATGCTACATCGATTATTGGCCAGCTTTTTTCGATTTCAGCCCACTGTGCGTTGTGACTAGTCGTTACATTGAAAACTCAATCTCTGAATAATTAACGGGAAATTGAATATCAAGTACATACATTTTTTGCTATGCTTATTCGACATTTCTACGCAAAATTCTCGCATGCCAGAATTCTTTCCTCTACGTTAAATTTGATTTTTATTGTGCTTTGTAAGATTATTAATTGAGATATTAACGGTAATTCAATTCTCTTTTTTTAATATGATTTAAAGTTGAGAAAAAATGATGAAGAATTTAGTTTGTGGATAAATAAACGATGCAAGTTCTAATCGATTTATTTTTTTCTATTTAGATAGCTAAATAATTCGAAATTCAGAATTAACTTTTCTCTCATACTAAGTGCATAGAATTGACTACTAAAAATTGACCGGAATCCTATTACAATCAATTGATTTGCTCTAAAGTTTGATAAATCATCCATATATCTCTCTTGCTTGATGAATTGATCTAGAAATACATATTGAGTTATTATTTTAAATATTTCATCTAAACCATTTGCGATTTGGAAAATCGTAAAATGGCATTCATGTATATACTAAAGTTAGCGCAAGGCGGCGATATTTTTAAGAAAAAAAGAAGACAGCAAAACATATTCTCTTATGAACCGAGCCATTTTTCTCTTGCTTCGTATACTGCTGTAAGCACATGGATGCATTGCACCCAGTCTGGGCTCTTGTCACTGTTGTTGTAGGTGGTCTCCCGACCGTTTCCCCCCCCCTGAAATTCTCAGCTGTGAGACAAGCCCTCTCGTCTCTCGAATAACCGCTCTTTTCTCCCATAATCCTCCGCGTTCCGAATTCTCGCGGTGACCACACGTCGCGTCCCACTTACACACGTGTTCGTTCTCTCCGCGGCTCTGGGGTCTTCACTTCCTACGGGCTCATTTAAATCCATAAATCAATGCGATGAGTTAAACACTGGGAAATGGCAATGATAAAATATTTTTAATTATAATGATTTGTTTTTCGTTTATGTAAAATTGACTTCTTTTTACATTTTTCATTTTATTATTGTAAAAAAACAGTATAAAAATCTTTCAAGACTTCATTTATTAATTTATTGTAACCATTATTTTTCATAGCCCCGAAGAAGATATAAAAAATATGCCGAAACGTTGGCAAACGTTTTAGCATTCCATTCTCAGTCCTATACTCCGAGACGTTGTTCACCATTAAATAATAGAAGTCAAGTATAAAAAATAAATCGATTAATCTAATCATAATAACTATATTTTTCTAGAGAGAGTGCATGTAGTACCAAATAAGCGAGGATAATTTCATATAATACAGTAAAATTATTACCTCGATGAAAAGTTTTAGAAATTATTAGCATTATATTAACTCCTGTGTCACATTTAAAAACATTTCACCGGATGCACAGAAGCGAGTGTCTCATTTCACAATGGAGTGAAAGGAATCATTGGTGTTTCCTATCTTACATTTTTATCTTTCTTGCCACTGTAGATCTACCTCTGCATAATACCCTGCAACCTACCTCCAGGGTGCTTGGCAGGGGGTGATCAATTAGTTCATTAAAGAGATGCATCCAATTCACCCAGTCAAGGCTACCGGGGTAGATATTCTCGTAGGTTGTTCCTAGACCGTTTACCGTTTTTACCTCAAATTCTCAGCTGTTGGACAGAACCTCCCTAATCTGTCGAATAACCTAATATCCGACCCCGGATTTCAACTAAATGATAGTCCACTACTATCTAGTAGTGGAAACCCAGGGTCGGAATAATAAAGTTTTGTGGATCATTTCAAAGTGAGTTATTTCGCTAGACCTATATGAGTTGTTTTCGGTGGTATAGAAATACATCTAAAAAATAAAAAAAATTCACTCAGTCAGGGCTACCAGAGTGTATATTCCTGTAGGTTGTCTCCCAACTGTTTTCCCCTAAAATTCTCAGCTGTTCGACAGAAACTCCCCGATCTAACGTATAACCGCTCTTTTCACCCATAATCCTTCCGAGCCCCGAATCCGCGAAGGGGGCACACTTACGTGTCCCACACACATATCGGACACGTGTTCCTCTCGCGTCCTCCTATCCTATACCCCACGGACTCCTTCGCGGCCCCCTCCCCTCACATCCAAATCCACACCCGGCCCTGGTTGTACATGCCATATGGTTTGAACCAAGGGGGGGGGGGGTAAGGGGAGGCATGCATGCGAAAGGGACCTCGTATATAGGGATAGGCGCAGCCGCCACTGACCGTGAGGACGGCTGCTTGACGCCGCGCCGCGCGGACCTCGACGCCCGGTGCTGTGGAGAAAAGGCGCCCCTGGGTGGAGGATGGCTGACCCCCTTTGCAGAACCTCCCCTTGCACCCGGCCCTATCCCTAACCCCAGACCAACCGACACACAGACCCCCTTTACCCCCTCTTTCTCTAGCCCACCCCCCTTACCCGAAAAACTCCCCTATCCCATTTTGGATATATATACACGTGTTCGGGTCCTCTGCGACCCCCTCCACTTTTGCTTTACACCCCTCTAGACCCCCTCCTCCTCGATCTTTTGCTTCTGTCGCGCTCCGCATCGGGTGTTACCCATATGCTCTGCAAGTCCTGCCGTATACAGACTCTCTCTCATAGTCATTGCCGAACAGGATGGGGGTAGTTTTTAACGTACTGCGTGCAGCAGGGTTCAGTTAGCTAGGTCGGGGTGGTGGTTTGAGGGGGGTTTGGATGGAGGGAGGGTGGACTTTGTCTTTTTGTGTGAAAAAAAATGCTCGTCTGGTTGAAAATTTGGCCCGCTCTCCGCGTACCAAGCTGTCTTTCCCACAAGCTGTGAGCGCGCAACAGAATGACGGGCACGGTCCCCGCACAGAGATGGGGGGGTGAGGACCGTCTCATGAGCCAATGAGAGCTGACCACAACGTCCTTGGGCGTATACTCACGAGAAGGATGCGCGCGTTGATACCCCCCACCACCCGCCACCTTCCCCCACCGCCGAATCGTGGGCGAACTTGTCACTCTTTGAAACAATTTAAATATAAACAGACCGTTGCAGTTTTGACACGTGGTGATTTGTGCCGGTTGACAGCGCAAGATAATTATTTTAACTTGGCTATTCAGGTTTTGGCGTTTGGTGTTTATTGGATACAAGGTAAGTGAAAGGTTAATCTACGGATAGCCCACTGAATGAAAGATATAATCGGCTTGTGATGTCCGTAGTAAATTCTATTTCAACTTACAGGGAGAATGGTTTGGACCCGATGCTGTGTCCCTGATTTGGGAGAAAACAAGAAACTCCGTTTTCGGTAAGGACCTTTTATTCCATATTTCATGTAATATTCACATAAGTGGCAGTTGTGGGAGTTTTTTCAAATCTTAGGGTTTAAACGCGAAGTTTCAACGTGTCTTATAGATACGTTCATACCTCAAAATGATCGGAATTATAATTGTTATAGCATGTGCTGGGTCATGTTAAACACATCACCTGTTTCGATTTACGAAAGAAGTTTTCTGTGTCACGTAATAAGACGTCATATGTCACCTACATCTAACATATAATTTCGGCAAGGTAGTAAGTCGTAAGAAATTAGCGCCAAGTGAACAAAAATGCGTATCAAATGTTGAGATAAAGCACATGTGACATCAGTCCAAATAGCATCGTATTTTGTATTCGTTGCAGTGAATTTACATGTTTACATTGACATCGTTTTTCCGTGATACATTATCCCAGTACAGTATGACTGCAAGTCTCTTCCATTCAGAACGGTGACGATTTTTGACTAATTTAGGTCTATAGTTCATTTTTCCATGCTAAGACATTCATTGGAATTGTTGCTTTCTCAAGTTGTTTTATATAACAGTGGGATGATCATTCAGAGATACTGTAACTGATATCTATGCATAATTCTACTGGCAAGGAGACGTATTGAGAGTGATGTCCTCCATCTTAATGCCGATGTTAGTTTCTGAAAACTGTATTCTCCGGCTCCGAAATTCTTTTATTCATAATGTCATTTCTAGCTGTTTTCCCCTCCATTAAATTTTCTTCGCAGCCCTCACACTGCCTTGCCAATACACTCTACCGCTTCTTACTGAGGATGTCCTTCCATCTACCCTTTCTCATTCATGACATGCCTTCTTGCGCCCTTCAAAGGGTTTTGCCCCAGCAACCCTTCCTCCACGCCTCACCCTCGCTAATCCCTCAATGGGGCGCCGGGGCCCAACCATATGAAGAAGGGTGCGAAAGATAGACAAAGAGGACATCGAGAACGCCTTTAGCGGATTACTGGAATGCAGGGTCGTTGCACTTGTGGAAGTGGGAAAATTCCGGTTTGAGACACCGTTCTCAGTGCTGGGGTTTTTTCCACCTACAGCAATGCATGACAGCTGGGCCGTCTTTAATTTTGTAGGGGCATGTCATTCCTGAATAAACTTGAGTGACATGATGTGTGCAAATAAATACACTTGGTGAATTGCTGATAACTCTGCTCTTTAAGTGCTCTCGATTCGATACTTTCTTTTCTAATAAATTCTCTCCCAGGTGATATTGATCTGTTTTCGTTGACAATTAAAAATTTGACTCATTAGGCATCAAAATATTTAATGCATGAATGACTATATAGATGGGTAAATGTTTGTTTTTACATTTTTGTTTTATTTAAAATTGTAATTAATAATTTACCTAGTTAACTCTTAGTTGTTACATGTGCACTTTAAATTGGCAGTCCTTCTGTACCACTTAATTAAAATACAATAAAATAAATTAATTCTTTTCAGCTGGTAGCGGTGTTGAACCCCAGGCAGCCGACACTTCTGAGTTACTGTCATTCATTGCCATTCATGGTGCAACAGTGTCAACAGCTACCTTAGCGGTAAGCGCTGTTAACCAACTGAGGCAATGGAAGTCATTCATACCTTGGTTCTTGAATACTATTGCAAAAAGAGGGGTGGGAAATATTAATTACATGAAGGGATTATCGTCTTTATGGGGGTTGGGTTTTCACTTTTGAATTAATTTATGTGCTTAAGGGGGGTTCCCTTTTATTATTCTTTTTCTTCTTGATTACAACATTTATTTATTTATTTCACACACCACCGAAAACAGCACTGCTCGGCCTTTACATCGGGGTTGATAACATTTTAACAATCACACACATCCATGCCCTGGATAAGGGTAACTTACCCAGGCGGGACTCGAACCCGCGACCTTCGGATTGGCAGGCGAGGACTTTACCCCGCCGCCACCGAGGCCGGCCATCACTTTATTTGGAATCAATTTGTATTGTTTTTTATGATGACCATGGGATTTTACTCCAAATTTCTAAAACGATCTGCATTTTCGATGTCCTTGCCGCCCAAATAATCTAGGTTGCATATCTCATAATTAAGCCTGCTTACACACACATGGAACTATGATGCATGTGTACCAACAACAGATACACTGTGTCACCAAGTTTCTCTTCCATGAGTCTTTCCTATGCCTTTTTAAGACAACTTAAATTTAAACAAAGATCTTTGTTTAATTTTAAGTTGCAAATGACCCAGTTGTCGACGCACCACTTAAACTGGGTTTCAAACTGGGTAGTATGCTCCATATCCTCTTTCAGCATTTCTATGTGCAATGCGTCCATTGTCATTAGGGATTCAGGAATCCAATGCCATTCTGATTGTGCCCCAGATTTTTATACAGATTACTGTGGTTGCCATATCAGCATCTTGAGAATCAGGATGGCATTGGATTCCTGAATCCCTGAGGGCAATCGATGAGTTGCTCATAAAAATGGTGGAAGGAGACGTGGAGCATCTTACCTGTGATTGAACCTGAGAAATCTCTATTACAACATACACATTTTGTCAAAGTATATAAAATGAAACTCCTATGTTATTATTGTATCCATATTTAAACATGTACAACGGCAAATTATTGCTTTATGCTAATATTGTGTAGGAGAGCTACTACAAATTAATGATGTACATCAGTGTGGTCATGGTAAAATTAGAAGTGCCGGAGCGCACTTACCTTAACTTTTTGTTAGAAATATTACTCTATGTGTTTTTATCCATTGTTATTCTTGACATTTTAGTATAAATGTTGTTTTGATTATGAATGTATGCATTCGAAATTTTGAAGCAACAAAATCGATGAAGGGTTAAGCTTGAAAACTGAAACTTAAAATTGAAAAAGGGTTGTTAACCAGTGCCGGAACGGCGTTATGGTGCATTTGGCACCATGACACCTCTGATGTACATGGAATAATATTTCTAATAGGAGTTCTCTGATAGTGAAATGTCAAGTATTGTGTAATCATATCATAAGTTTCTTTAAATATTTCTTTCATGAATGGTACAGTACAATGTACTCTTAATGTTCATTTTTAAACGACATTATCGTCGTTAATTATGGTGTATTTGGTGTTGATATGGTTCAAAATTTGTTGTTTTAATTAATGTTCTAAGTTCATTATCTGCTTTTGAATGCAATTTTGTAAAGTGTTGTTATACTTGTGGTAATTTCAGAATTTATTGTTTAAATAAATGAATTTTTCATTAAAATATTACAGCATTTAAGTGTTTTATTACATTTATTCTCCTCTACCTGAATTTATTTGGTAAAAGTGGTTTATATTGGTGGACGGTACTGGGACCTGCAGGTAAATCAATTCAAAAAGCCCTCCTTGCCGGCTGTATTCTCGACCAATCACAGCTCCTCACGATATTCTGGAGGTGGGGTGGGGAGAATAGGAAAGTCCCGGTTTTTAACGTGGAGTGTCGCTGCCGTGATGACGGGGAGTGCCACAAGGTTCGTAACCTGCACCCAGATGCTTTCCCGGGCGGTTCGCGGAAAATCTTCGCCGCGGGTGTTGAGCACTTGGTGTCGTTCCTCCGGGAGCGTGCGCTCGGTGTGGGAAGCAAAGATTTTGCTCTGAAGTCCGTGCGTCAGACTTCGCTGCCGTCTTGTGGAGCATCCGATTAGCGGTTTTATGAACATATACATTTTTTATGGTTGGATATTTCTTTTTAAATACTTCCTGTCTGGCTTATGGAAGGAGACTCTACAAGAGTGGTATGGGGTGACCAAAGATACGTTTGCTTAAATCTATATATTTTAGATATGGGTTCCATACCCACCCTCCCAAAAGCAATAATTGCTCTCTCCACCTGTACATCTACATCTACATCTACATAATACCCTGCAAGCCGCCTAAAAGGCGTGTGGCAGGGGGTGTTAGGACACCAGCCGTTTACAGCTATAAAAAAAAAAAAGAAGTGCTCTAACGAGGTTGGGACAAGCGTTTATTAAAGTCCTTTATTGTTCGGGGGAAAAACGAATTCCCATATCTATCCGTTCGGCAAAAAATCTCTCTTAATTTATCGCTTCTGTCGGACCTGGAAATATAGTGTGGCTCTAAGATTATGTTCTCTGTGTCGCTCTTAAAGATATCCATTCTTAATTGTTCAAGCAATCTAAGCCTAGCGCGCAGCCTCCGAGTCTCCAACGGCTCCCAGCCTAATTCGCTTAACATCTGGGTAACACTGTCTGTACGCCCGTAGCGGTTTTTGACGAAACGCGCAGCCTTCCTTTGTATCTTATTCAGTTCGCGGATTAAGTCTTTCTGCACTGGATCCCATACACTCGCTGCATATTCAAGGTGCGGTCGGACGAGAGCGAAATAGCACCTTTCTTTTACTTTCTCATCCGAAAATCTTCCCACAATACGCTTGACGAATCCTAATTTCTTCAGGGCTATGCCGCAAATATTCTTTATATGTGTTCCCCACGTGAGGTTCGAGGTTATCGTAACTCCCAGGTACTTCACTTCGTCTGTTGCCTTTATGTTAATGCCATCCACTGCATAAACATTGTTAGTGTTGGATGAATTCCGCAAGAAATGTACCGCCATGCATTTGCTCAGATTGAGTTCGAGTCCCCACTCTTGACTCCACAAATGAACGTTGTTTAAGTCCGATGATAGAATTTCAGAGTCAGAGTGATCACTAATTTCGCGATAGATGACAGCGTCGTCAGCAAATAAACGTATTTTACTGCTAATGCGGGAGCAGAGATCATTAATGTATATAATGAACAACAGGGGGCCGATTACGCTTCCTTGTGGAACACCTGATGTAACTTTTACAACATCAGAGCTAATTCCGTCAAGAACTACTCTTTGTTTACGATCTCTGAGAAAGTCGCGTATCCAGTTTACAACTGTTTCGTTTAATCCGCATGGCTGTAATTTGTTTAAAAGTTAAAAAAAAGTGACTGTATGTGGTATGTGTACGATATGTATTTCTGTACCACCGAAAACAGCACCATTGGCCTTTTACATAGGAAGTTTTAACATAAAAATCAAAAGTACACGATCAGTCGAGCCCTGTATTGGGGAAGCCTACACCGGCGGGACTCGAACCCGCGACCTCTTGTGTGCAAGCAAGGATTTTACCCCCCTCGATAAAGTAATAATTCCTCCCTCCTGCAGTATGTAATATTTATTTCCGTAACACCGATAACAACAGCGTTGGTCTTTCACGTCGAGGTTTTTAACTTAACAATCAAACGTATATTGATATTCATGCCCTGTATAGGGGCAACCTAAGCAGGTGGGACTCGAACCCGCGACCTCTTTCGTGGCAGGCAAGAAATTTACCCCTAAAAATCCTATATATATCCTATAAAAATATAAAACACCTAGATTTTTCTCTCCCAAAATTTATTTTCTCCTGCGCAAATTCCAGTAATTTATCTCCGGCGAAAAATCGTCATAAGGTTATCCATTTGGTATATTAGAGCCAGTCACCATTGCATTTTTGACGATATTACGTGTGTCAAATCAAACCATTCGGCCGCAGAAGAGTTTTTAGAGGACAATGAAATGCGAGGGATTTAAATGGTGCGAAATTATTAAGTAGCTGTATTTTTTCTATGGCAGCTCTATGGAAAAGAAAACTTAATAAATTTTTAGGAAAATTTTATATCCATATTAATATTTCCTAATAAGAAAGCATCATAAAATCACTTGCTCGTTATCCCCTTATAAGAGTAATCATTTCTTACAGTGTTGGATAACCGTCAATCTATATACTGATCTATATCAATGAATTCTACTGATTATAGCGAAAATGAAGAAATCTAAAATGACGATTCTACTAAATATGAAAAGTAATAAAACTAAAGTAATTGGATATAATTATTAAGTGGCAGCGTTTAGATGACAGAAATGAGAGGTCAAAGCTTTGGAAAGTATTGCTCACCAATATTACAAATGAGGATCCTCAAATCGGTTTCAAAATGTGTTGTCAACCACCGCGCATTTAAATGGGTTTACAAAAGTCACCACTTCCGTCGCTTAGGACAAATTGATACGAGTTTCACGGGGATAAAATATACATATATATAATTAGCATTTTTAATCGATATTTATATACATGTGATTTAAAAAAAATACGCCATATTTTGTTTCCAAATCGGTACAAATATTTTGCTTAATGTTTGCCGACTTAATCCACCTGTTATTTTATTCTTGAGGCTGGTTTTAATGATCCCACTTGCTTAAAGAGACACGAGCCCATCGGAATAGGGTGGTTTCCTATTTTTTTTAAATATCCTAAATCTAAGGATTATTACTCCTGGTGTGCGTATTTCACGCTTGTAGATTTTTAAATTACGATATCTATTTTCCGCGATTAAATGAAAAGTAAATATTTTCAAGAGCGCTAAAACGCGACGGCTAAGAATGAATGCTGGGAAAAGCCCATGTGACGTCACTCTGGTTCCGGCTGCCGCCATGTGTGGCCACCTTGATACGAGACTATGAGCGCCGCTACGCTGCAGGCTGCTGGCAGGTAGCAGAGTACCCAGCTAGCAGGTAGCGCTTGGATTAAATAAGGATTATTAATAACCTATCAAATGAAACAAACTTTCCGACCATAGGAAATTTTAATAGGTGATTATTAAGAGATGTTTCCCTGAGCTCTGTGCCTCATGCATGCATTGGTAGTCTCAGACGATGCAAATCTCTTACTACTCGTATAGCATCTAGGTCCCTGTGACGTCACATGAAGTGGCATCACATGGGCGCCAATCTGGCCTTTTTCAAATGTGGTTAAAATTGACCATTAACATTCGTCTAAACTGGGATTGCTAAAACCAAATCATTTGTATAGGTATTATCATAGAGTAAGTACTATATACTTACTCTATGGTAGTATGAATACACTAATGGTGGGTAACGAATCGCAATCAATGCATTTCCTTTTCTTTGGTGAAAGAAACTGCCCTATTTCAGACATTAAGCTGGTCGAAAATGGGTTAATTTTCAAAATCGACTTTCTTATTACTTCTGTGAGGAGAGGAGGAAGACAAGTGATAATGACGCTGCGTACTTTTGCATTCAATGCGCTCTCTCCGAATTACAAAGACATTACGACCACCGAACAAATTGCAGCTTTATGCAACCATGGAGTAGAGCAGGTTTGGAAGTGCCCGACATGTTTCAAAGCGAGTACAAACAAAAGAGATTTTTCGGCTTCTGCACTTGCTACCATGATTGAAGTGGTGAAATCCAGATTATGCGATTCCTGACTGGCTGATTAACGTCGTCAGGATATTGCTTATTTCAGTAGGGCATTTAGTTCCACTAAGTCACGAAGTGTGAGAAGCATCAACATTCAATTGAAATACATTTTTATGTACAGGTACATTATTCAATAGCCATAAAAATACAATAAGATACCTTTTATTCCTTAGGTCTTTCCGCCCCTTGAGACATTATAAACATAATGCAGTGATTTAGTGAAAATATAAAAAAATACAATCGCGTTTACAATATTGGTGAGTAATGCGATAAAAAACAAGACGAAAAAAATAAATAAGAAATATTTTTTTAGCACATAAAAATTTCTAACGGCAAAGAAATAGAACAATGCATTTCTTTTAGTATCAAGAAATAAATGAGTACCATGTCGCCAGCATTTTTGTCAACGACTGCGACTATGTTAGCAGCATTTTCGAGTTGCAACTACAAAAAGTTTCTCATAACCACTTAGTGCAAATAAAATATTACAGACTTTCTTAATAAAAATTTCAGCAAGAGCATTTATTTAAGGAAATAATTTCGAGATTGTGTTACGGAGCAATTCGGATAATTTATTTTTAAATGGATTTGTAGGCTACTGTGCTAAGACGTGATGTGGTAAGGACTTCCATATTCCAGCCGCTATTTTTAAGAAAGATTTTTTCAGATGCAAAGTTCTGTGTCCGGGAATATATATATATCAAGGAGGTGGTTCCGGATTGAGTTGGGTGAATGGCTTTCTTCCTGGTAAATTATTCGGCAAAATATAGAGGACTATCAGAGTGCACCATTTTAAAGCTTACGTATGAATCTGTGATTCGATCCAATTTTTTCAGGCTTAAAAAACGTATTGCTGATTTCACGGACAATTGCAATTTATGGCTATTTTCTTCGCCAATATTTGTTAAAAGGGAAGATAACTAGTCTTTATATGGTAATATCGGAGATCAGGGGCTTCGACTGCACAGCAAATTTTTCATGGTAAAATGGAAATACTGAATGGAAAACCTAGATCAATAAATAACTTTTTGAGAGTAATTCGATAACTTAAATTTCCGTAATGTCTACAGTACGAAGCACCACTAGATTCTCATCACCAAGGCCAGCACTTGAAACCGAGGGTCGGAAAAATGAAGTTTTTGGAACATAACAAATTGATTTATTTCGCACTACACGTACGTGGTTCCACCAAGTGGAGCCTGAACACTTAATGTATTTTCGTAATGTCGTTGTTGAAAAAAAGCTGCATTTAACCTATTAACCCTCAATTGGTCGCGTCGGGTCATGTTGACCCGGCTGGAGTTTCTTATATAATTTTTTTAAAATAAAATAAAGTCGTTCGAAATTGGAATATTTTTCTAGTCTATTATCTCTTGTAATTCTACCGCTGAGGAAAGTTGGATTTTCAAAGTATTGCTTTGTTTCGCTGCAACCAATGTTTTGACCCTACGCGACCGTGAGCGTATCAGATTTTTTCCGCCTTTGACCAGACTTTATTCTGTTTTAGTCTTATAAATGCCTGTTTTATGTAGCAGGCTGATTTCTTCTAACGTTGTAAAGATCAATACAGTTCTCTCTTTTTATAAATTCATGTTTCTGTGTATGCTCTCTGCATAAATATTAATACCGTTTTCTAAGCATCGGCCATAGATTATGTAATGTTTATTGTGTACCTAACAGCAAATTTAACATTAAAAGTTATAAATCTAATTTGAATAACTTACTTAGTGAGTAGCAGTAAAATGACATCAATATATCGATAGAAATTTTTGTAAATGGCAATAAACTTAACTCGGGTCACAATGACCCAACGCGACTAGTTACATGAGTTCTAGGGTATGGCCAAATAAGGTTTAACCCTTTGAATAGCCTTGGTAGTAATTAGAGCTGGACTTTTTCGAAGAACTTTAAGAACTGGATTCTGTCTCGAAGGAGAATGATTACGACTTCTATGCCGAAGTATTACAATTTTATTCCACATATTTTCTTAATATCCGTAAACCAGAATCTTGACCATCATGAAATTTCCAATGCCAAGTGTAAATAAACTTATAATTTAACATAAAATCAGCTGTCGAAGCTTTGGACGCCTTATGATGGAGTTCCAATAATCTGATTTAGAGACTCTTTACTTCTTTTTATTCATTAATGATGATGATATAATTCGTGATATATATTTGCCAAAATTCATGTGCGGTATCACCAGGTTGGCAAGAACGGAAAAAGGATGACCTAGGATGGAATATATGGACCAAGTAAAGATGGATTTGAAAGAGAAGAAACATATAGGTGAGATAAAGTTAGTTGATAGGAGAATTGAGTGGAGAGCTGCTTTTAAAAAGAATACCTTTCAGCTCGATAGTTAGTTTAGAATGTTTACATCCGAGTCCTGACGGTTGGAACGGAGCTACCATCCAGGCAACTTCCTTCTTTAGGTTAATATACGGTATAATTTGAATGATATATCCGCTCGTGGCACATCCACCGATGACCCACAGCTGCCAAGAAAGGCATGCCCCAATTTTCAAGTCCCCATCCGCCCCTTATACTACATATATATATATACTGAATTAATTCCTCAAGTTCCCCTCATAATCGGTTTATCAAGCTGATTGGTGTAGATTAGATCACGTCCATTTTCTATTCACGTAAAAAATCTTGGAGAGGTGTCATCTGGTAACAGGAATAGTAGTCATATGTAAGGTGAAAAAAGTCGTGTGTTTTAGTAGGTGAAGACATTATATGGATAGATTGAAATGTTTTAGTCAGAAATAAGTGGCTATTAGAGAATGAGAAAGTTGATTCATATTTGTTCTAAAATTATTCTCCCGTAGATTTTAAACTTGGGCTGATTATAAATTCAATTTGCTGTTGTATGTATGTTATTTTTTGCGGTATAAATGTACGTTTATATATGAAAATTTCACAGAGAGAAAAATCATTCACCTTGACCCGGATCTCCTGATTTCCGGTCGAGTGGTTTAGTCAGTTGAGCAACCGAGGTGTCATTCCCATTTTTGTAAATTTGTTGACTAACAAACAGGATGGTCTGGATTGCTGAGCATCTAAACCCCAAACCCAAACTTTAAACCCTGGCGGTGTTCGCTCTTAAACAATTTAAAGTAGTAAGTTTATATATATATATATATATATATATACACACGTTTGAAATAAACTCACACGAGCATTATAAATAATGTAAAGGAACTTCTTCTTGCCCTAGGGTGGGCACACAAAAAAACTTAGAAATTGACAGAAAAACGAAAAATAAAATAAAAGTGAGGAACTTACGGGGAAAGGTTGTTTTTACAAATTTTCGATGGGACGCAGCCCATCTTTCTCAAGTGAGAAGAGGAGGGAAAGTGAGGAAAGGGCAAAAGGAAGGGTGCAAGGGAGAGGGCTAAGATGGAGGGAGGAAAAACGGTGGACGGGGATTATTTATGATGAATTGCTGCTGAGACTATATATGCCAACTTTAAACGATTTCATGTACAAAAATAGACAGTCTTAACACATTTATATGCCGCATGGTTTCGCAGTATGTTAATCGATTGTGACCTTTCTTGAGGACAAATTTCTATTTTGACTTAAGGTGAAAATTTGAGAACTTTAAATACATGGCAGCTATATATTTCTGGTCAGTTGTGTGCTATATGGGCAAGGATTCCTTTTACCAACGGTCCATAGTGGGAGAGATACGTTTCTTTTAACATATAAGGTGAAATTTTGTGAATTTTAAATACATGTCTGCCATATATTTCTAGTCAGTTTTGTGCTATGTGAGCTAGGTCTGGGCTATTCCCAACGGTCTTTATTAGAAGAGATACGATTAGAAAACAAGGGGTAGTTTGAAGGGGGAGATTTTTCGAAGGCACGTGCCCGGTGTGATCCCAAGGGGGTGGAGGGGTGGAGGGGGGGAGGTCCTATAAGCTACTACCCCCGCTTTCCCCCAACCTCCCAACAATGTCTCCCCCCTTCCCCGTGTCCCAGCCGTCCACTGTGGCACGCGACCAAACCCCACCCTCCCAGTCCCGACCCCACCCTCCCGTTCCGACCGATTATATTCGTGGAGGTGCAGCCGGCGACGCACAACGCCTGCCATACGCCTACCGCAGCCGCCCCCGCCGCCGGAGCACGTGGGAAAGCGCGGCGCGGGTCGTTCTCAGGGGCCGAACGTAAGCGTGTGGGGGGTGGGATTTGATCAAGAGGGTTGTTCGGGGGAGTTTATTCAACGTGTTCTCAATGTGGGCGGGTGTACAGAAGTGAGCGAGTTCGTACTTCATACAACATCGACTGGGGAGCGACCTTCGCGGGGCTGCTTAATCTGCTAATGCAGAGCCCATGTGAGTAGTCGATGGGAAGTTGAACATGTGGGTTGTGTCCATTTTCCTCCTTTGTGGTTTGACAGCGTTTTCGCGTGGCATGCGCCGCGTTCAAGGATCTCACGGTGGGAGTGATAGCTGATCAACGGGATTATAGAGTCGACCTGGGTATAGCCTCAGATTGAGTTGGTATTTAAGTGTACATAATCTACATCTACATACTACCCCTCAGGCCACCTTAAAAGGCGTATGGCAGGGGGTGTTAGGACACCAAGGTGTTATTAAAAGCAAATTCTCAAACAAAATTACGACCACTAATTGTGGTTCGGGAGAAAAACGAATTCGCCTATCTATCCATTCGGAAAAATATCTCTCTTAATTTATCGCTTCTGTCGAACCTTAAAATATAGTTGGGCTCTAATATGATATTCTCTGTGTCGCTCCTAAAGATATCTATCCTCAATTTTTCAAGCCTAGCACGCAGCCTCCGAGTCTCTGGCGTGATGAGCCTTCTTCTCGAGTAACTGGGAAAATTTCGCTATTATTGCTAAAGATGAGCATAGTTCAAGGCATCTAGATTTTAGTTTATAGGGCTCCTGATGATATCATCATCACTGGTCAACCACAATAGGATTGGTTTGACGCAGCTCTCCACTCAATTCTCCTATCAACTAACTTTATCTTACCTCTATGTTTCTTCTCTTTCAAATCCATCTTTACTTGTTCCATATATTTCATCCTAGGTCATCCTTTTTCCGTTCTTCCCAACCTGGTGATACCGCACATGAATTTTGGCGAATATATATCACGAATTATATCATCATCATTAATGAATAGAAAGAACTAAAGAGTCTCTAAATCAGATTATTGGAACTCCATCATAAGGCGTCCAAAGCTTCGACAGCTGATTTTATGTTAAATTATAAGTTTATTTACACTTGGCATTGAAAATTTCATGATGGTCATGATTCTGGTTTACGGATATTAAGAAAACATATGGAATTAAATTGTAATACTTCGGCAGAGATGTCGTAATCACTCTCCTTCGAGACAGAATCCAGTTAGTGATCTTCGTATCCAAAAACATTTTTTTGTTTTTGATATCTCCATTGATTTTCTGTTTGTTGATATAAATTCTGTCATTATATGCTCATTGATTGATTTTTTGGCTGTAATTAATTATTTCGGTGAATAATTTGTTATCTTTTGAATTTCAAAGTGCTATCCCTCTCTCTCAAATTTCTGCTGTTTTAATGATGGTTATAATTGTTAAATTTTATTAAAGGCAGAAGTTAGAGGTGAAAATGACTAATGCGCCTTAGTATTTGTCGTTGGACTAGCTTTTAAGTAAATAGGTTAAGAGATATATCTCTGTTTCTCTAATTAATAGAATTAATGTAAGTATAAGTATATTTTCACCCTCTTTTCAGCTAATTCAGCTTTCTTTCTGCATAAATCTTCAATAAAGGCCATATATCCTCTGCATCATTCCTTCACACCTTTCTCTCGTCGGTTAAGTTCTTACTTACAATTGCCCTTAAATAACCCCAACTGCTCCCCATGCCCTTCCAATTACAGCTATTATCTAAATTGAATGGTAGAGATGAAGCAATATTTTCATTAATACTGTTATTAATTTAATTGACATGGTGGTGGCGGTTGCGGAGTGACAGATATGATTTAAAAGACATTCATGTCGCAAGTGTAATGAGAGCACTCTAATGACCGCTACTCCCCCTATGAGCACGTGGCGATTTGCCGATTAAAAAAAAGTCAAAAGGAACGCGTGCACAAGAGCAAGATTATGGAGTGAAACTTGGGGGCGGTGTAAGAGTATTGCTGGGAATTGGTCCATTGCACCAAAGGGGGAGGAAGCGAAGAAAGGTCAAGGAGCTCAGGTTTAATGGATGTCGTCTGATAGGGGTCATTTGCATGAGGGAGTCCTCTTAGGGATTAGCGGTGCGTATAGAATTATGAAGGTCAAGGGGCTGTGAGTCACATTAACACTTACCTCTGAAATATACCCTAAAAGACACCTCATGGGATAAATATAATCTGAAAAAAGTGCTACCTTTTCCTCTTTTGTAAAACCCTTCACAAGAATATCGTAGTCTTTTTTGAGCAAATGGGGAGTTGGCTCTCCAGCATCTTTTGATCGATACGAAATTTTACTTATACCGTACGGAGATTTTTACTTCAAATAGATAAAAGAGATGATGGTTTCAGGCCCCTGTTTGAGTTAGAAAATTCTCAAATGATTGACGCTAGGGAAACTTCCACACTGATTGTCCTGATTTGCTTTCCTCTTTTAATTCCAATGCCCCTAGTTGATCCACATGTATGCATTCCTTACTCCATATGCCTATTCCTAGACTATCCCTTGTTATGCGTTCTCTCCATCGCCGCCTTAACTACCAATCGAGTGCATTAAGATGCTTCCTATTTAATTAGATAGGTTGTCGACTGTGCGTTTCAAAACAAAGATATTTCGCGCAATTTATTTTAAGCGACTATTACCATCCTATACTACATCCATGGAGGTTTAAAACGAATAAATCAATTAAATTTCTTAATGCTATTTATTCCGACAGCAGCAGTATTTTCATGTTGTGGCAGTGATTTGCTTCAATAATAAGATTCATACGCTGATTCTCAAAAATTTTTACGGCGGCGCGCGTATATTTTTTATCATAACGATTGTGGTACAAAATCATTGCGAGAGTTTTTTTAATCAAAATTTAATGCATTCTGGCACTAAGCAGTATTTTACCTGTAATTCCATGAGAGTCTGCATTAAAATGCGGAATTTAAAATGCAATTTCAAGGGGTTATGGCAGGGAAAACCTATTTTTGCGGGAATTAGACGATTTGATTCGATGTTATTTTATTTATTTGCTTTTATTTAGCGGTTTTTAAGAGGGATATAATTATTTTAATCTAATTTTAATTCTATATAAGTCGATGAAAGATTATATTTTGAAAGTTTCATGAAAACGACATGGATTTTGCGTCTCGCGCTAAACATCTCAAGGATACGGGTATAGAAGCAGATATAATAGCCTGTGAAAGGGAGTCGGGGTCTTGGAGACACTCCTCTCGCCTGTGGGACAGCAATAACGTTTATCGACGCCCGATGCCCGACCGCGTGGCTGCGTCCCCCTCCCCCTGCCCTTAATTCCCCCCACACCCTCCCCACGGACAGAATGGCATTAGCGAAAGAAGCAGATGTCGGTGGAATCAACGGTCGTCGTCCTGCCACTCGACCTGCGACCGCCCCTGTAGCACACACCTTGCTCCCCCTTTGCTGCACCCGGCGTGCGACCGTCAGCCGCCGTGCACCCCTGATAGCGGCGTCCAAGGCACCCGGCATTATGAGAGCGGCTTCATTTCATTAGCGTCCAGAGCCGAATGAGTGTACGATCGCTTATGCGCCAAATTACCGATGAGAAGTGATTGAGTTTGACAAATAAAGATACCAGTATTTTTTCATAACAAAATGCGGAGACCCAAGCATGAAGCACCGTTCAGGCGGTCTCCTGAGTACTAAGCCGATGTAGACAGATGCACGTGGACCATCATGAGATCACCTCAGACACCTTCGATCTGAACGTTAGCCAGTTCGACATCTCAAACGATCAAGATACAAGTTTTCATACAAGATTTTTTAAGTCGCCAAAATATGTTTCAGTTTACGATGTAGATTTTTAAGCTAGCGGTTAACCTAGAAAGTTATAAAATTCGAAGATCCACGCGTTGTGAAGTGGAATAAGTATTTCTATATTGAATTTTTTAAGATTGATTGATTCCATATTGATTTTTAAGATTTTTGATACTGAAATAGATTTTTAAGTTGGCGTTTAACATCGAAACAATGAAATTCTAAATCCAAGCGTTGTAGAGTGGAATTTTTCCATATTGCAAATTTCAAGATTTATTCCATATCGATTTTTAAGATTTTCCATATTAAATAGATTTTTAAGTAAGTGGTTTACCTCGAATTAATAAAATTCGATGATCCAAGCGTTGTGGAGTGGAAGTTTTCCATATTGAAATAAACAAACAAATTTCCACGATAATAAAATTTATTCCGACCTAGGTTTCGATTTTACTACTTCGATCTTCAAGGTGAGTAGTATCCCAGTGACGATGAATGGAGTCATCCTCCTTTTCCTACACTTCATTTGCATTTTCTGCTGTTTATCTCCCTTCCCTACATTTTCCCTTAAGTCTCCTCCCGTAGCCCACTCCGAAGTCTTGCCTTCCGCCAAGACCAGAAGAGTGACATCTTTGGGATCGTGGGAAAGCCATCCTCCATCACCCCTACCGAACCAAAGTCGTCGATTCTCCGCGAAATTGAGATCCTGTATTGTGTTTCCTCCGCCGCCTTATGCCAACCGCAACTCTTGCATGATCGCTTCAGACGAGGCGTCCATTAGATACCGTTCGCTGCGATGCTCTGGCGTCGGTCGCGTAACACGGAAGACTCGAGTAACACGCTGGTGGGTACTGTTCCTCGAGCCAATGGAAAGAGAATCACCTTTCCGGTTCTTACCGAACTAACTTGGTGTGCCTACATCGTGCCTTTCCTGTGTTTTTTATCCTGGGTCGGTCTCATGCGCAAAAAAATGCTCCACTTTCATGGATCAAAAGGGATCTTTTTTTGTGTGTGTGTGGAAGTTAAGGATGTTGGTAAACACATGAGCTGTTCATAAACACAGTCATATTTTGATTCGACGTTGAGGGCTTTATTGGATAATATCAAGAAGACCTGCTTATGTGAAAGCGAACACACCAATACAGACATCTGTTAACGGTTTTGGGGCAGGAAAAATCCACTTTTAGATGGGAAAATGTTCTAAGAGATTGACGCGTCCATTTTCGATCCATATGCGTTGTTCGCTTTATCTTTATTGATCTGCTATACTATTTTCGCTAACGATATGAATATTATTATAAGGTGCCTATTGCTATAAACGTGCTTTCAATTTGTCTCTCTTCGTAAATTAAGTAACTATTATTTTTTTTAAATTCCTCTTACAATACGGCTCCCTTAGCCGGCCTCGGTGGCGGTGGGGTAACGTCCTCGACTGCAAAACAAGAGGTCGCGGGTTCCAGTCCTACCTGGGTAGATTTCCCCTGCCCAGGGCATGGTTATTCGTGTATGTTTAGTTGTTAAATTTGTTGAATATCCCGATGTAAAATGGCCAATATGAGCTGTATTCGGTGGTTTGAGAATAAAAAAAAAATAAAATACTATATTCGTCTTCATCTTCTTCTTAAACATGGGGCCCATTATTACTATCGTTAAACGTTGATTTTAATGGTAAACTTTGGAGGTTTTTTTTAAATTCCTATGCTTCTGAACAAGTTTGTATCTTGAACATCACTCAGTACTCCCCGTCAGGCAGTAGTGTCTTCAACAATCTGCGATTGTGGATCACTATCGATAGGATGAAAATTTTATATCGATAGGTTTGTGTAACCGATTTTCGCCATTGATTAATGGATTGACTCTATCATCTGATACTCAGCGGGTGAATTCAGTAATCAATACATAACATCTCTCAACGTGTGTGTTACCTCTTATTCTCAGCGTTGTTTCGTATCACAAGTCGTTTTCCACGAGACGTATTATTTTAGCCTTGTCCAATTAATTCGTGTCAAGCTGGAGCATAACTCGCGTTATAGAACGTCGGCGAAAATGTTACGTTTGTAGATCCAAATTGCGTCCAATATTGATAACTGTCGCAAGACAATTGTAATTAGGTTTCCAATGCCTTCTATTGACATCGAGAAAGACTTTTTACTGCTTAATGGTTCCGTCTCTATTATATGCATAAATTTACAAAAGAATCTCCTCCGGTTGCCGTCAATTATGCTCCACATTTTACCGCACAAGCCTACTAAAGGCAGTTTTGCCGGTTATAAGATAAAAAGGTACTATGTTTATGAACGTATGTATACTCCTTCAGAAACCGCCCTCGGTCATCATGATAAAGCCATTGTTTCCGAACTTTCCTTGCCGAAGGCACAATCTAAACTTATGACGTGGTTATTATGATATATATGAATGGCATGGGCTGAGTTTTTCAGCGATGATGTCCCAAGATCCCTTTCCATTGTCTGTCTGTCTCTCTCACGTGATATCCCAACTCGTCTGCGCACAGAGTAGGGCGAACACCAAAGGAACCTTGTCTCGCACCAGCTCCATTCTCCCACGGTAAGGCACACGTGCAGTTCAGTTCAACTCACTCACACTGAAGCGATCACCTTAGAAACTCGCCCCTCTCCTACTCTGCATGCGCCCATATACCTATCCGGGTAACACCCTTCCTATAAGGCCTATCCGATAAGGCTATCTCTCGGATAGTTCGTGGTTGGTCCTCGGAAAGACGTCACAATTTCGGAATGAGCCATCCACTAACGTCTATCCTAGATTTCTGCAACTGAAACTCGTCTATGATCGGCTGAAATGACCATGGGTCTCGGAAAATGACTTTCCGTTTCTCGGAATCGTAAAGTGATGTGCCAACTGGTGAATTATGGAATATTTATGCCACGAAAGTGGTGCAGCAGAAGCTGGTAAGAAGTCACAAGTAATTTGCAATACCGGCACGCTATGAGTTCTAAAAATTATGGGTAATGGATAATTTTACAGGCGAAACCAGTTGAAGTAAATTTATCATAAAAAGGATAGCATAAAGTGCTTGCAAGTGATGGAAACAGAAAATTCGAATCCGAAATTTCGGAAACGAGTAGACGTAGTTACTGGATAGGGCTCCTGATATGGTATGTAATGGTTTTTGGAGGAGGCGATGGGCAGCTGATATCATTTTCATCATGAGGGAAGGGTTCGGAAGGAAGGGTGGAGAGAAACCTGGCGTCGGCATTAGCCTGCTCTTAACGAAAGGCGCCATGGGGACCACGGCGTAACGTCCTATCCGACGGACGGATTGTTGCGCTTCAAATGTCCTCAACATAACATACAAGCGGGGATGGGGCAGTCTCTGAAATTTCACTGCCATTTACGGGATTTGAACCCGATTCCACGGGGTGGTGAGCACTCTAGCAGTCACACATACCCGATCCCCTACCCTTCCTTTTCTGTCCTGTATCCAAAATATTCCTTATCCCTCCATCTTTCATTACACCCATACGTCTTTGCCGATTTTCCATTGACTTTCGTCTGTATCGATGCCAAATTTGACTTTTGACAACACAAGGAAGATATAATTTTCGCCCTAAAAGTAAATAAAATGGCCATTGTGACCCATAAAAGTATCTAGCGTCACACAAAATCTGTCCTCAAGATTTTTCCAGTTTTCATCATGTTTCAATAATTCGGTGTTGGAATAAAAATACTCACTCTCCATCAGTCAAATTCCTCTCGATATTTAATTTTTAGTTCAACTCAACTAAAAGCGAAAACTATTAGTGATTTCGGTGCATAAAAAATTAGGATAAACTCCTATATCAAAAAATATCGTCAAAGTGGGACAAAAAGGTTTCAATGTTGAATCCAAATATATTCAGATATGTGAGTGTTTCTTCAAGAAATATCTTGGGTCTGCAGGAGTAAAAAAGAGAGAAAACTTTAAATCAATGGTGGGAAAGGTTATACGCCAAAATAATGCTAAGGTGTTCTTCTAGGAGCAAAATCCATTAACCAATATCCTATTTAGTGCAGAGATCTAGGTAATATACTTCAGTATTGTTTGCCGTTACCGGGTGTCCAGGATGTAACTATAACGCGTGACGACATCTCGATGACATAGTGAGCCGTGGAATGAAACAGCGCTCCGCAATTAAAACATGAAGATAGCGACAGATGGAATAATTGAAACGTGAAACAGCAAATGCTTCACAGAGACTCGAAAACTAGGATGACTGGTATAATTTTAATGCTGGTAATGGTAATCCTTGGGTAAACATGTTCAAGCGAGATTATTTCTGGTGGATTTTCAATTGAGGAATTGGTACCAAAATTAATGGAGGTCTTGGGCATAAAAAACGAACAATCGATGGTAACCAATCATCTACACAAACAGTGAAAAGGTAGAAGGTATATCCTAAACCTAATTCTTCCGTCTTGCTATCTCTACCTTCCTCGAGAATATAAATTCAAACCTGAAAAACACATTTTTCCCATCATTTAAAAATTAGCACCGGTGTAAAAATACTGTCGGTGTCAAAATGATGTGCCGCTGTTTTTTGCAAATTTATATCTGGGCTTCGGTTCATGCCATAATAATAAATAATGCGTCATTAAAAAATATTATAAATTCTGATTAATTTTTGTTTTATGAAAAATGTAAAAAAAAAGTAGACACGCTAGTGTATTCATTTGTTGGTGATTTGTCACCCCCGCCAAACACCCTAGAGGTGGCTCGCAGGGTATTATGTAGGTGTAGATGTAGTGCAAAAAATGACTCCGCGCACCGTAAAATTAGCCTCTTTTTCAACTTCATGAGCTTCATAACTCAACCTAGGGAAAACTACTTCGCCTACATTATTCATCTTCCACAATAAGTTGCAGCCATCAATTTAGATAATTAAAATGGCTTTTGCGTAATTTTAGAACGCATTTTTGTTATTAATTGACAAAATTTTTTAAATATTATCTAGTCCTACAGTTTACCCCAAAAGAACAAATTGTGGTAACAAAAACAGCGAGTGGTGAACCCGCAAGTACATATGAAGTTTGGAAAATCTTCAGAGGAAAAAAATTTCTTCTTGATTCGGGCCAGGGTGACCCAAATTAGCTATAAGCGCTTTGAGCAATGTTCACCTACACTACATATCCGCTAATCCACCCTTGTGTCAACGAAGGAAAGTAGGAATTAAATTGTTCTGTATTCAGTAGATATTTTGCCATTCAGTGGGGAAAAAAATGCTTACTGAATTTCGCAAGCGTCGTGAAAGCATTAGAACCTTTCTGTCCGGTACATTTTTGCCCGCGTACTGGGCCAAACTTTCTAACGAAAGAGAATTATACAAGTTGGGCACTTGGAATATATTTGAGTGATGAAAGTATACCGGGACTAGCCACGGTGATAACTTTTTACGGAGTCACCCGCAATGCACAAATAGTGCGAAAAATCCACAGAGGAAAAATCATTCGCCTTGACCGGGATCCCGGTCAAGGCGAATGATTTTTCCTCTGTGGATTTTTCGCTATATTTGAGTGCCTAAAAACCATGATAGAGGGCTCATTTTAGGCTAGGGAAGTAGAGAATTGGCTTTACGGATAGAATGAGGAAGAGTAATAGACCCGAACCGCTTACCGAACCGAAGAAGTATAACCAACGAAATAAGGTAAACATGGAGATGACTTGTAACTGGGCCATCGTAATACACCAATACCAGAGGAAATATATTTAAAACCACAGTGGACTCCGGTTATTTGGAATTTAAATCAGCAGTCTATTTTGGCCAAATATCCGAGAAGATAAACCGATTGAAAAATTACCTTAAATTTTATCCGGTTGCAAAGGATAGAAAGGCTTTTAATTGAGCCTTGGTAATTCTCATACCCTGACGTGAATGTATGCATTTTTTAAACTCTTTATACAGGTTGTGCGCATTTTTTTCGACAAGCATTTAAATCTGAGAATCTATTCCACTTTATCGTTTCTCTTACCGTTATTGTAGACTTTAATTCCATTATTTATAATCTACTTGTAGAGTTTCAGGAGGAACGATAGTTATTTTGAGTTTATTCGTCAATCAAAAGATAATGGAGCAATTATGAATTTTAATTCTCGATCAGCCATTTTTGTGAATGCACAGTTTTAATGACTAGCAATTTTTGGTACATTTCAAAGTCAAATGCATCCAATTCTTCTGCCCCTTTCACCAATCCGATAAAAGCAAAAGTAATTCCGTGGTCGGGGCTGAATGTGTCCGTCTGGATGACTCCCGACTATGACCTAAAAGTGTATTTTAGGCACACTTATGTACATTAGAGCTTCTCTTCCTATCTCTTCATCTAGATCTACATTCTACCCCGCAAGCCGCCTATAAATGTGTGTGGTAGGGGATGTTAGGACACCAGTCATTTACACATAATAATAAATGCTCCCATGAAATTACAACTGGCATTTATTTAAGTCTATTATGGTTTGGGAGAAAAATTAATCCCCATATCTATCCGTTCGGCAAAATATCTCTCATAATTTAAAGCTTCTGTCGGACCAGGAAATATAGTGGGGCTCTAATATTATGTTCTCTGTGTCGCTCTTAAAAATATCTATTCTCAATTGTTCAAGCAATCCAAGCGCTCAGCCTCCGAGTCTCCAGCGGCTCCCAGCCTACTAATTCCCTTAACATCTGGGTAACGTTGTCTATACACCCGTAGCAGTTTTTGACGAACCGGGCAGCCTTCCTTTGTAGAACCCGGTAGAGAGGCGACAGAATTTCGCGATCGAACACAGGTCTGTAGTGAATTTGGCTACTGGATTCCGTGAATCGGTAACGTTTGGTTTCCCCGCGGAGGCACCCCGTTGGGAAGGGGGGGGGAGGAGTACGGCTCCCCCCACCCAGCCTACCCCGGGTGTACATATTTGTGCATGTGTGTGGATCCATGGGAAGGGGGGTGCAGACTTTGTCCCGGCCGCAGTTGGTGGAAGTATCGCCGGCAGCTGTCACTCTCACAGCTTCCCTCTCTTCTCCCTGCCACGCTGATCCGTACTGCATACCCTTACTTACTTCTTCTTCTTCTTCCTCTGCGCGCTGTTTTTAAAACGTAACCGTCGTCGTCCACCTTCTATCCCCACACGTGCTCTTTCAACTCCCTCTCCCCCTTTGGAAAAATTGGCCGGGAAGTTTTTTTCCCCTAGAATATGACGCTACGTTGTGCAATACGCCTTCCCGCGCACAAATATTGCTCAATGATGTTCTTCGGCTGTCATCTTACGCTGTGATTCAACTCGATTCGACGATGAATCTGGCTGGTTTTGATATGTGAGGGTACATCTACATCTACGTCTACATAATACCCTGCGAGCCACCTCTAGGGTGTTTGGCAGGGGGTGATCAATCACCAGCAAGCAGCATGCAATTGGATTCCCGCATGCACACCGCACGGTCCAAAAAACGTCACGAATACTAACAAATTATACTACCACATGCTGTTAGAAATAATAATATAAATCAGAAACATGCATTAAGTTTTACATAAGTTTGTAGGCTACACTTCAAGTCATCTAAAAGTACCCCAATGCAAATATTTTCAATTGACGATTCTCATATTGTGCATTCTCATATTGTGCAATTAATTCCCCAATAGCAAACATTTTCAATTAACGATATCCATATTGTATGCAATCAAAAGATTATTGACGCAGTACAACGCGATGAATGCTCCAGAACGGGAAAAATCTTTTTACATCGTGTATCATTGATAAACCTCACCCCGAAACCGATTATAGATTCACCTCAATTTTTATCCCTTCCCTAAGGGCAGAAACATTCTTTATTGGCCCAAGATCGGTGGTATTTCCCTAATAATGACTTGAATATATGTAATTTTTATAACTAATAGTACAGGTTCTGTACATTTTTATTACCATGCCTCTAATTCTGAAGACCTATCCTCTTTCTTCGTCCCTCATGCCAATACTGAAAGCTTCGATTCCACAATTTATAATCCACTCTAATTTCAGTAGAAATTATAACTAATTATTTTATAATTTATTCCTATTTCTTTATCATCTAAAATATAATAGAGAAATTATGCATTGGAATTCTCAATAGCCATTTTTTGCATTTCAAAGCCCTTGCATGCAAATTTATCCAATGCACAGGCTTGTAAATTTCACACGATCAAAGTAGAAATGCCAGATCTTTCGACACGCATGTAGAAGACCTAAATTTACTGGATCCTCCGTTCGGTAGGTTCGGGTTCTTTATTAATCAGTCAAATGATAAAAATAAGGTTATTTAACATAAATATAACATTTTAAATGTTATTTATTGCCTTTCTATGCCTAAAATTAGGAAAATTTCCATGCTTGCTTACCATATTAACTTCTGTGCTCAGGAGAATGAGTATTTTTTCCCATCGGTGGGTAGGTACACGTGAAAGGATTGCGAAATTTGAGAATACTCGATTAGCAAACATTTTCAAGTTACAATTTTTATATTTTGTGCAGTTAAAAGACATATTTAAACAGTAGAACGCGATTAAAGCTCTAGAGTGGGAAAAGAAACTTGATACATCGAGTGTCATTGATAAACCTAGTGAATTGTATCAGTGTTAAATGTAGTATGTGCCGACGTAGAGGAATTTCATCAATATTAATTAAATAAGAAATTGAAATATTTCCTCGGACTTTTTTTAGTCCGACGTGTTTCCTTATTACCACAACGAAATTGGCACTTGAGTATGCTGTTGTTACAACGAAACGCGTCGTAATTTAATAAAGTCAATGGAAATATTACAATGTTTTCAAAGTAATACTGATAACTCTATTTGTTAATAACCCTCCTTGCTCAATGAAAGAACTAATTTTAGCCCATAGGTCTTTAGTGGTCTTAATAGATTGTGAACAAATCTTGATTTATAAACAGTAGGTATAGCACAAAATATGAGACATACTGAAAGAGTATTACGCGATTAATACTCCAGAGTATGAAAAAAAACTTGATAAATCATGTATCGTTGATAAATCTTGTGCATTGTATCACTGATGAATACGCTAGGAAATAACCTTCATTTCCCAATAAAATAACTATTTTTAGACTACAGACTTTTTGCTGTCTCAATCGGTTGTGGAAAACAAACATTCTTGATTCATAAGCGGTAGGTAAAGCGCAAGGGAAATATATTCACATCGTGTTTCGGTTGTTCTGTCCAAATCAACCTAGAATGCTAAAATAGAAACCCCTACTTACATATTCGCACTTCCATCCTACGGCACCACCTCACTTTTTGAGGGTGAGTCGGATGCCTGTAATCTCCCAACCCTTCTTTGCCACCGGCGCTCGGCGGCGACCTCGGACGAGTCCGTTATAATATGTGTATCCCACAAGGTTCGTACCTAGCCCCGGTTTTGTGTCGCCATCTCGCTACAGATACCTACCAACTCCCCTCGCTGCGGCCAGCATCAGAAACCCCTTTTGATGGGCGGGCAGGAAGGAAATCACGGCGCATTGTTGAAGTCTTTCTCATTGTAAATAATCCCCACCCATTTTCGTCGACCACTTGCGAGGACCACCTGACTTCGCGCCGCTCTTCCGGTTGACCCAGCTGGACCGCCGCGAACCAAAAGGAAGGAACCGGTCGTGCCACCTCGCCCAACTTTAACGAGACAAGCCTTTCTTTCATCCCCACCACCCTTCTTTACCATTCATCTCTTCCAAGAGAACTAAATCAATGCGGACATTCCATCGCGTATGGATTAAACGCTTTTTTAAGCTACTTGATATTTTTTATTTGGACGCGAAGCGGAACAAGTGGTTGAAAAGGGGGAAATGATTTCTGAGCCTGTGACTTGCTATTACGATGTAACTTGCATGACAAAAGGAAAAGGTATTTTAGAGCTCAATAATGGAGGTATTCGGTCGATTTTTTTGGATGCGGGTCATTTTTAGTTCCTGTTCCCTCTGCCAATATTTCCCCATTCTAAAAGAGATACACTTTGTCGAAAGGGTAAATACTAATTCAGACGATGATGGAGGTTGAGTTATTGCCTGGATATTTTTATTGGGTTGGGAAAATCGGTGGGTCTAGTGTAGAAAGCCATATTTTCCCTACGAGTCATGCAGATTAGATGGATTATTTTGGCTGCTCGGAACGCAAGCTACTGATGCCCCAATTTATTTTCTCACGAAGCCTAAGGCGAATAATCCGAAAATCTGGGCCGTAAATCCAGATTCGATTCTGGTGAATTATTTTATTACTAGTACATGATTTACTCAGAGTTTGATATTTATTTCAAAAGATGAATTAAAATTGTCAAGTTACAATAGTGATGAAGTCCGTAGCTGGTTATTTGATACAAAGCATGTATTTATGGACAAGGATCAGAGCAGTTTATACAAGTTATGCTGTGGCAAGCCATACTTCATTTTTTTGTTCGAACTGGATGCAAAATAAAAACATGGGAGTTCGAGTATTGAAAAGGTTGTAAGAAGCTATCCTACCTCGGATTTCGCTAAGCATTTGTTAGGCCCATGCGCAACTGTGACCAGAGGCGGATACATATGAGGGGGATGGGGGGTGCACGCCCCCCATTGCGGGGCCACCCGCATTTCCTAATATTCCAGAACCACAATTGTATCATTTTTATATCATGAGATGGCATTGTCTTGTATGTTTTTATAATCAATTTAAATAAAACTTTCTTCAACTTCGCATTTAACTTGATTATTTGTGATTTCGACAAAAATAAAGGTAGCTCAAGATATCTTTTGCGCCCCCCGCTGAGTCTTTTCTGTATCCGCAACTGACTGTAACTTTAATGTCAAGGTCTTTTACAAAAAATGCAAAGGAAAAAAGTTGAGAGAGTTGAAAATTTATCATGCTTTTCATAACAAATATGTCTGTGGTAATAGCTGCCCTTTCTACCCCTAATCTTTACCGTTGCGTATCCTTGACTCTAAAGTAATTAAGCAACCTCACTGGCCCTGAGAAATCTGTATAACACTAGCCAGCGGCGTAACTAGGAATATGCTTAGGTGGGGGATGGTATGGCCAGGGGTGGTGACTCCCCCTACCCCCAAGGCAACAAAAAAATGGACCAGGAAAAAAATGGCCTGCGTGGATATACATTTTACATCACTTTGCATCGGCTTAAAGTTAAATTTTTAGTGCCAGTTATTAAATGTCAAAACTAGACGATTGTTTTAAATATTATTTTTATTTCTCTGAGGCTTTGGGGGGGGGGGGATCTATTCCCTTATCCCCCCCATAGTCACGCCACTGACACCAGCCACACTCCTGCTGCGTCTCCCGCCTTCCATTTATCTGTCTCTGTCCTCCCTCTTAACTTCAAAACCTTGAAGAAATAAGGTGAAAAATAATAATTAAATAACATCGTGTTTATTTTCGCATTGCAAGATAAAATTTATCGAAGCATGGCTTTGCCGTGGAATATAAAAATGCAATCTGTGCAATATAAATGTGCAATAAATGCAATACCTGTACAACATAAAAATGTGTATCTGTTGTTACCAATCAAGCAATTCTGAATTGCATCGCTATATTCCGTTAACGTGAAGAGTTCTCGAGATTGCAACCGGGCTAGGGACTGTGTAACAGCCAACGTTTCAATGTCCGACTCACTCGATGTCGGCTCACAGGACGATGACCGAGTCGGATATCGAAATGTGGGCAGTTATGCAGTTCCTTACCCGGTGGTGATCCCGAGAACTCCTCACGAAGTCTATTCGCCGGGAAAGCACTAAATCTTTCTACATCCCGATAACTTGGTTAATTGTTTCTGGTCGCCCCTTTGTATTTACTCTAAAGAGTTCATGGATTTTTTTCGAAAGATGAATTCAAATTGTCAGGTTACAATATTGGTTTTTCAGGTTTTTCAATATTGAAAAAGCCAAGAACGTAGTCTTAGAATATGTAGCGGCTTTCAAAGAGATAGAGAGAGATGTGGAGAGATCTAATATTTTTATGATGACTGTTGCATTGAGCAAATATTAGTATTATGTCTTTGAATTTGAGTTTCTAATTTTTCAGGCATGAACAAGAATTTCTACCTCAGCCAACAGCTGTTATTTGTACATATATTTTGCTTGCTTTAAATAAGAAACATGTCACGAAGTCGACCGGTAGAGTAGAAGTGATGATGCATCTTAATTACATTTACATCGATACAGGATTAGGCTCGTAATGCCATCATCATGGTAAATAGGCATCACAAACCGAAAATATTTCCAGAAATTCTGGCCCCTCCCTCTATAAATCTTATGCGCAATAATAATCAGTGTCCTCACTCTACTTTCTCGGCGCTTCTGCGCGGGTCCAGTGGGAGGGGCGCGGTGTGAGTTGAGGCCCTGATTGTCAATTTCCTTCCCTCCCCCCCACTCCCATCCGGTCACCTCGCCCTTCCTGCCTCCTCCTTCCACAACCAGTCATGCGAATCCATATGAATCCATCCTTTTCCCTTATCCAACGCCCCACCCATTCCCAAATCACCCATTTTCACGTGCACTTGTGCCCACGTAAACACACTACTATTCCCCCCCCCCTATTGTCTTAAAAAAATGTACAAAAGGCGGATTTACATTCCTTTAGGCAAGGCAAACAGCGGCACGTGGCCAAGTTCATTTAGTTTAGCTACCATGCGCGTACTCTTTGTTCTCAATATTCTTGAGTATTCATCTACATCTACATGCATAAGCCGCGTAAAAAGGCGTGTGGCAAGGGGTGTTAGGACACCAGCCGTTTGCATACAAAAATCAAATGCTCTAACAAAAATGTGACTATCATTTAGTCCTTCATGGTTCGGGGGAAAAACGTTTTCTTATATCTATCCGTTCGGCAAAACATCTCTTTTAATTCATCGCTTCTATTGGACCTGGAAATATAATGCAGCTCTAGTATAATATTCTCCGTATCGATCTTATCGATATATTTTCTCAATTGCTCAAGCAATCTAAGCCTAGCATACAGCCTCCGAGTCTCTAGCAGCTCCCAGCCTAACACTGACATCTGGATAACGCCTTGTTAACGCCCGCCCGTAGCAGTTTTTGACGAACCACGCATTTCTTTGTATTTTATTCAGTTCACGGATTAAGTCTTTCGCATACAATAATATTTTTGTTCTCCCCATGGTTTTCAGGTTTGCTGCGTCAAGTTGCATTTAATATGATGTTTCGTGGCCTATGCTGAACATATTTTCAGATCAAGTCTAAGTGCTCCTCTGGCCTCAGATCCGAAGATGTGGCCAGCATAGACCACGAAACGACATCTTGAAAACAACTTGACGCAGCTAACCCGGAAGTCATGGAGAGGGATGCAATCCACCGCTCCGAACACCTCAAGCATGAATCATGTTCTTAAATTATCAACTATCGGGATAACATCATAAAATAAAACCCAAAAACGTGCCTTAGGTTTATAATACCTGAGAAAGCTTGAATTTTGGATGGGTCGACTTCGATAGGATAAACATCATTGGACTTGATACGCTTCTCTTGGTTGTATAAGCTTCGTGATTTAATTCATACATATTCGTGGCAAAAATATTTTCATTCTCTATGCCTTAAAAGGGGGTAAACAGAAAGGATTTCCTCTTTGTCACCATTCTTACCCATTTTATCCACTTAAATTAAAAATTGGGCATGGTAAAGTAATATTATAATGTATTATTATAAATTTATATTTTTCCATGCATATGTTCACAAGTAATACTTTTCATTCAGTGCAGTAAGGTAGCCTGTAAGGCATAAGCTTGTGATTAGGCTAATCTCAAAATTCTTAAATACGGAAATGAAAAAGAGGATAATGAAAAAAAAATAGCAATTACCCTAAAAAAACATAAAAGGAAATTTTGTGCGTAAAAATCAATTGAAAACTGTAGTGATAGTAAAATGAATTGCAACATAGATTTTACGACACACATGAAGTTAGCCATAATACATACAATATATAGACCCTTCACAATATTTTTTCATTTTAAAGTGCTTGTATATATGCCTTTAATCTTCAATGGCTGTATGTTGCCCATTATTTTTCTCTCACTATCCTGGTTTACGTCAGCGTTTTTGTTCAGTGTTTTGGTGCGTGACGACTGATGAGTATTACAGTGGTGAAGCCAGAGGGGTGTCCGGGGAATCCGCCCCCCCCCCCCAAGATTATAACACAATTATTTTCCTTCATAAAAGAAATAAAATACTAAAAATCATGAATTTACAATTTTTTTAACAAGTGAAGCTTTTTCGATTATGTGAGTTAAATGATGTCCCCACGCTTCTGGGTTTCACCGCGTGGATTTTCTTCGTGGATTTTCTTTCAGGTCAATGACCTGAAGATGCCGGTTGGAATACCGGAGAAACTGTCGTCGCAAAGATAATCCACGCAGTGAAACCCAGAAGCATGGAGACATCATCTAGACAACGTCGCGGAAAACTACGCATTAAGTTCATGAGTGTTAAAGCGCTAAAATTAGTTTAAAACCCTCTACTTAGTAAACTATTTCTCAAAAATTTTCCGCCTGATTTTGGTCCCCACCTGAACGAATTTCCTGGCTGCGCCACTGGAGTATTAGTAGTTGGAGTAGTCGCTTCCTCTCAGTCCATATTGGGACCGCGCTTTGAAACTCGAGCTAACTCGTTCTTTCCTTCCTTCAGGCAGATTGAATTCTTTCCATACTTCCCGACAGGGTGGGTCATCTCTAATGGGAGTTAGGATTCCGTCGAAGAGCGCCTTGTTATGTTTCGGAGAAGGCGAAGAACGCGGCAATAAATCGCTGCTTTTCGATGAGCGCCCTTTATAATGTCGGAGACGAGTTGGCTGGGTGCCGTGTACAGATGGGCAGGCTTAATGAGTAACCTTTCCCTCAGGCCTCGCCCACCACTCCTGAGAAATGTTAACGCTCCCGTTTAGGAGTTTCGGAATCATGTTATGCAAGCATGCATTTGCGCATTTAAATATTCGTGGGGAAGATGGACGTGATTTATTCGGATCCTGCGCGGCAGATGGGCAGCACAACGATGACTTAATGGTGTTTGAAGTTGGGAATGTGGTCTCGGAACGCGTAATGATCAAATCGCTCGAAACTAATAAAATATACTACCTTTCACCCTACGCAAATCCATCCTGAGTCATAATCATCGCTTATCTGGATAGCATATTCCTTCAGCCACCTCTCAGAAGGATTTAGGGGTTAGTTTTGACTGTAAGCTGCTATTCCGTCCACATTAAATCTATCCATGATAAAATCACGAATGGTAATTTCCACACTATTTAATTCCCACTATTTATTTTCCTTGAAAATGGCACAAAGTGTTGAAACCATGGTCGGTCGTTGAGTGTTAAATTAATTTTTTTTAAACTTCCACAAAATCAAGCCTGTAACGATTTTAGACATTAAATCTATTTCCGCCCGCGCTATGTCATTGGTGGGTATGATGTATCGCTAGAGTGAGGTGTCGGATTTAATTGCTCTATGTTCCTTCTTCTTTTCCTGTGTCTCTCCGGTCCTGGAATCGTGCAGCTAAATCTGGTCTACGGTTCCGCTTTTTTCATTAAAGCCCTTGGAACGCCCGTTGAATTTTTTCCTTTCCGTTGTCCGTGACCGCGACAAGCCTCATCGTAACCTCTTCCTCAACAGAATTAGATCCTCCCTTGGTATTGCAACTTTAGCCGATCGCCGTGTCCTCAATGACTGGAGAATAATATTTAAATATTATTAACGGCAAACACAGATCTAAGCTTCTTTCTCTTTTCCCACTTCGTGTTCCTTTGCGTACGACGAGGTCGAGCGACTTATTTCATTGTTTCACTCCCCGCCTTTCTGTCTCAATACGCTCTTTTCTATCCAGGCTTCCTTCTTCCATGAACTCCTATTCCAAATGTGTTCCAGATTTTGATCCTTTTTTTCATCCCCCATCCATTTTGAACCATATCCATCGTAATTCTCCACCCACTCCTTGCACCACCCGATGAGGTATACCATTATTTGTAAATACTATTGAATATTATTTTGTTCGTTGTTGGTTACGTTTTGCTTAATATTTGTAAATTATTCTATTACTATTCTCTGTCCTCTGTAATTGGCCTCTTGCTGTCTTTGGACTGAATTAAATAAATATACGCTTAAACGAAGGCTACGAGTTTTGCTTAGTTCTAAAGGCTGCTGTTGTGGTCGAGAATATCAAGTGACATTTTTGTGTGTTGCTTGTTTTCCTTTGATAGAGCCTCAATTCTCAAATATCTTACTCTTTTCTTCTATATATTTCAGCAAGGACTAATCTTTGACACTAAAAATATAGATTTCAAACACGTAGCCTAGGGGAAGGCTAGGAGACTTTTTAAGAAGGCAATCGTAAGGGGAGAGAATTGAACGCAATTGATTCAACTTAAATGATATTCACTTTAATTGCCTTGAGAAAAATTCTCCTGGACCGGGAATCGAAACGAGGACTTTGGCTTCCCGGGCCGCTGCTTATCACTACGCTATCCAGATTCTTTAATTCTCTTGCAATTTCATGAAATTGATTTGATATTCATAATGGCCTATTAAATATCGATGGCTAAATTCTAACAACACATCTCCAAAATAGCAAATTTTCAGGAGAGCAAAAATTTTTAATATTTTTTTATCGCAGACTGAAATAAAAAACCAAAAGTTCATAAAACTGGAAAAGTAGCATTCATTTGCAAACAAAGAGTTGTTTTTTGCTTGTATTTTATTTTTTTAAATCTTATCACACTTTGTTTACGATACTGTCTCAAACCGGCCGAATTTGAGATACGTATTGTTATCACTTAGCCATCGATATATTGAGCAAAAATAGTCAAACATTATAAGAAATGAACGTGCTCAGTCGTAGGGAAATGTCAACATAAGAATAAAATGTAAAATGGCGTCAATTACACCCATCGGGTTGATGACCTTTGATGATGTAATGCGTTGTGCGTATTTTCCCTTGAAGGTGAAGCAATGGTGTTAACCTATCTCACTCACGCTGCGGACGGGATCATGCGGTATAGGAGCAACGCTTAAAAGTCAGGCGATCGCCCAGTTAGTGGTAATCTCGGTGTCATTTAATGAAGGTGGCTGGGTCTTAATGCGTCGCTCCTGGAAGTGACGTCTGCGGTGAAGGACGTGGGGGTTGGGGGTGGTTGGGCGGTGGTCGTTTCATGTGATGAGGGTGGTGAATGTGTTGTGTGCGGGTTGATGGGCTATTCAGTGCGGCCGCTTTTACGCCACCGCCTCAATGGCCACCAGTTGCTGTTGCGCGCCCCCCTTTCAGCCCCACCCTACCCAGCCAGGGTTACCACCCGCTTGGGGAAACGATTAGTGGAAGGTGTGGCTGGGGCCCTACAGTAGCGATCAAAGTTGTATTTGCCAATAAAGAAGTTGGTTAGGTTAACGAAGTAAATGTTGGTGGAGATCTAACAGTTTTCATACTGGTGATGGTGACAGGTCATGGTTACTGGTGCAGTAACAGGTGATGTTTTCCTTAGCCTTTGGAATAAAGCAAAACTTCGTTAGTTTCAAGCGATTTGATTATCACGCGCTCCGAGACCACATCCCCAACTTCTATCTAACTGCATACGAGGTTTGTTTTTATCTACATCTACAAAATACTCTGCGAGCCACCTCCAGGGTGTTTGGGAGGGGGTGATCAATAACTACCATGCAGCATGCAATAGGATTTCCACATGCACACCACACTGTCCAAAAAACGTTACGTGTTCCAAAAAATTATACTACCACATTCATTCGGAGGCAAAACTTGCCAACTACTCATTGAGGTAATCTGCCAATAAAGATGGAACATGAAAAAAATGCTGTTAGGAATAATAATAAGAAAATTCAGAAACAAGCCTTAACATTATTATAATATTCTACCGATTAAGGTAGGTTTCCATGGAGTACTAAAGAAGTAATCTGAGAGCCTCCCTTTCCTTCTAGCACTTCCTTCTTCAATTTACTGTAAGGCCTACTCCCTTTCAATATATCTAAAAATCCAATTCTCTTCCTTCCCCTCCCCCGTTTACCTAACATTCTACCCTCTAACACCGTTTTCAACATCCCCTCCCAGCTAACAGTAAGTACTCCTCCCATCCATACCTTCTGTCTCCTCCGTATCTCATCTAAAAGGTGCCTCTCCTGACCCACAATGTCTAGCAATTCGTCGGTAGTCCTTCTCTCTGACCTTTTCACCTTCTCCATTCATCTCCATACCCACATCTCGAATGCCTCCAATCGTCTCTCGTCCTCCTTATGGTATACATAAGTATACCATACCATAGTATGCAAAAGGATAGTACAACGGTAAACGAAGAATAGTTTTCACATTGTATGGGGAAAAATCTCCGAATTTACCAATTAAATTCAGCGTATCCTTCAAATGCCATTTGGTCTTTGAGTTGCCTATATGCCGTGCGTTGTTCTATTAAGTCTCGTTCAACTTCCAAATGAGACTTTCCTTCTAATGTTTCGACCAAGGGGACTGCATAGAGGAGGCCCAATTCCATCTCAAAGGAGGCTGATGTCTGCTACCACTTTGTTCGCATTTTAATCGGCTTTCAAAAATGTCCGCGGAGCACTGATGACTGCAATGCGATCCACTTTCATCCAATATTTTGCAGTATAGTGTTTTTGATTGCTGGGAAAAGCTTGGAAAAGTAAATATGATAGGTCACATTGTCATGCATTTGAATTTCGGTTAAACCCGCTAATTTTACCTATGGCGTAGCAAGGGGGGGAGGTCCGGATCCCCCCCCCCGAAATATAAAAACACAGTTATTTCCTTCGTAAAAGAAAACAAAATATTGAAAAATTATGAATTTACAAAATATATTTTAATAAATGAAGTTTTTTCGATCATGAAAAGTTATTAAATTGTTGACTGAAGTTGACCTGAACTAAGTACCCTGTTTTTGGACCCCCCTCCCGAAAAATATTCCTGTCTACGCCACTGAATTATACCTTATTTCCCCGTGAAACTCGGATCAATTTGTCTGGCAGCGACGCGAGTGGCGGTTTTTGTAAACCCATTTAAATGCGCGGTGGTTGACAACACATTTAGGGGCCGACTAAAGGATCCTCTATTGTAATATTCATGGTTTCGACAAACGGCTCTCTCATTTTCTTCAGGGATCCACTAACCCAAGTCATTTTATTTTCAATGGAATTTCCAAATACAGACACCGACTTTACGATGGAAGGATTCACGGGTGCACGTTTTTTAATTTTGCGCGCACATTTTAAAATTTCGAATAAACATTCTCCGCTCCCACGACATGTTATTTGAATTGTGGAATTATACCTCCGGTATGTTAAACCAGGCCCACTGGTAAGGAAGCCAGTATTTCATCTACCACACCCAAGGCCGTAGCCAGGGGGGGATCAAGGGGGATTGATCCCCCCCCCCCCCCCCCCCCGAAATGAAAAAAATTAAATAGATACTTTATGCTCGCTTGGTGCTCACACGACGATATTATATTGCGGCGCAGGGACATCTAGTAGTCCAATGCGAGTTAAGTCAATAATTATCTAAGCGAATTTGTAGGTGCAGTGTGTGAAATAATAGTGCTGTGAATTAGTAGAGAGGTGAGTGACTTATGAGCCTCCTGAGGGACCGCAGAATTGACTTCGACTCCGAGGAGTTAATTCATTTGTTCGCTGCAAAGAAAGCTAGAAGGCTAAATTCAATTTTATAATTATATTTTTATATTTTCCTTTAAGGTTTATAAATAATATGTATATTTAACCGTATACGCTATTTTATTTATCTTATAAAAATAATTTTATGTTTGTCTACTATTCCATTAACCCCCCCCCCCCCCCCGAAAATATTTTCTGGCTACGGCCTTGACTACACCAATCTTATTTCCTCTTTTTACCGTTGGAGACCTGCGTGAATTACCAAAATTTCATTATCTCACTACTTTGGAGCTAATTAAAACTTCCGGTTTCTAATCAATTTTCGTTCATTTTTTTGGTTCTAGAAAACAATATTTTGTTCAATTAATGACCTTTTGATGAAGACAATCGTCGAAGGACAAGTGGAAGGCAAGAATGGAAAAAAGACCCCGAACAAAATATATGGAACAAGTAAAGAGAGATGTGAAAGAGAAGAAATACGTAGGTGTGAAAAGATTAGCTGATAGGAGAACTGAGTGGAGAGCTGCGTCAAACCAATCCTAGGACTGTTGACTAGTGATGATGATGAATGACCTTTTAAGTTGTTATAATTTTTAATGTATTCTTATGTGAATGAAAATATTTCCTATTCATTTGAATGATGAATTTCCGCTCATTAAGGAGTTTCGTGAACTTCGGGCACGAGTTTTTTGATTACCATTTCAAATGTAGTCCTTTCTATTAAGTGGAGATTGTTCTGATGGGATGTAAATTTTTCAAGATACTATGCCGTGAAGATTGATCTCAACTAGAGACTCGAATTAGCGTTATAATTTGCAGTTTTGCACAGATGGTTTAGAATGAAAGCTTAAGCAACGGAAGGTAGCTAAGGGTGTGACTCTTTATCCTTCCCACTGTTCATTTGTAATTAGTTTGCTATTTAAATGATATATACGACAACTTCACCTCTTTTAATTTCAGCTCTCACATTGAAAAATGCCTCATCAACAAAGATTATTGAGAACCAATCGAAAATTATAATTTTCTTACCCAATTATTTTGCCCTTACCGTTTGGTGTTCGAAAATACAGTAAAGATAGAATGTAACCTGTCAATGTAATTTTCCATTCCTTCCCCATCTCAAAATTGTATACAGGTATTGCATTTTACTTCATGACATTTCCCATATTTATAATTCTGGTCAAGCGTATTTTCTCCATTATGCTTGCAATTTTGGGTGATATTTTCTTACGCTCACTCTTTGTGATGATTTTTTTTATTTCTGGCAGAGGCAGGTTGCAGATTTTTATTTATTTGTCCCTTTAATAATAGCATTATTAGTATAAGTATTAATTTAACAACTAAACTTGCGGTGCTGCTTTGTCGAAGCCATTTCACACTTATTAAATTCCAGTTGGCCAGTTTAATTTCCCTCATCTCAATTTGAATATGGGTCCATCTGGTAAATATTCAAATTTTAGTATGAATTTTTTCCGGTAAAGAGTTTTGAAAACTTTTTTTAAATTTAGCATTTTCTGTGGTTTCGCCTCAACAGTTCTACCGATTATCTGTGAGCGTCGAAATCAATATGCATTTGCTATGGACAGCTAACCAACACCGTTAGAAGATGGTTGCGACACCTGCGGTGGTTGAGTAGAACTTATGTTCAAATAATTCTTTGCTTCCGTAAGGGCGGAGAAAGAGCACTCGAGTATTGAAGCGAAGAACTGATTAATGATAATGGGGTTGAAAAAGTATTAACATATTTTTTTCTTGATCAATTGTACGTTGCTATAAACTAAATGTTACAAATTGGCGGTCGCCGTGGGGGTTGGGATAAATCCTCGCCTACCATACCGAAGGTCGCGGGTTCGATTTCCGCGTGGATATGTTGCCATAATCAAGGGCATGGACATGTGCGATTTTCAATTGTTTGTTGTTGAAAGCTCCAATATAAAGGCCTTATTGTGCTCTTTTCATGGGTAATTGAGATAAATAAATTAATTACCACTTCAGAAACGCATTTTAACAGTGTTTAGCAGGGTTACAACGAAAAAGTACCCAAAGTAATGAAGTATTAGTTATATCAATATAATATTAGTGATAAAGTATTGCTCTGAATGTTGGGCGTATTGAGATAAGTAAATTATTTGTTTTTATTCCGTTCGCTCGCCTAAAGAAGGCGTTTCCTTACCTAGGATTCTGGACTCTCATGTGCTCAGTCAATGGCTATCGGAACCTGGCAAAGCCCGGTACAGCTTCTGTCTACTTTTTACGCAAGATAGAAACCTCCCAACAGTATCCCATCCTCGTGTTTTTTTTTTGCTGAGAAGAGCCGACGACTTCTCCCGTGGACGTGACGCAGCGATGACTTTTTTGCGTGCGGGTAAAAATCCGTGAATTCACGCACGGTTGGCAGCGCTGATGCATCCTCCCCCTTCGCCGCTCCCCCCCCCCCCCCACTCCCCCAATTCCCTCGCTTTCATTCATCCCGACCTTCCATTCATTAAACCGTATTCACGTACGAAGCAGATAGAAAAAAAAAGCTCCTCGATATTTTTTACGTGTTCTCGTGGTTCCTCGTGGTTTTCCGGGATTTTTTCCCGCTCTTTCTCAGCTTCACTTCGCTTGGTTCATTCCTTTCATCTTTCCTTAACTTCTCTGATAATTCCCAGGAGTAGTTGGGGAAAAAGGGAATAGTCGATCACGAACCTTGTTCATTCACAATATTTTCCAGTCCTCTTTCTATCTTTCTGTGGTCTCCAGATGGAATCTTCGCTATTTTGGACATAAGAGCAGAGATGCAAATACAGAAAATGATGATTTTTCTGGTAGACGCAATGTATTTTTAATGGTAAAATTAGATAAGGTATGAATGAAGCCATCTGCAATTATAACTCATATGTAATAGTTAGATTCTTATTTATATTGACATATCATTTATAAATGGCTTGTATAACTAGAAGTAATTACACACCAAACTGATTACAACTTGGGCTTTTAGTGGAGAATACGCAACCTAATAAGCCGATAGAGAATGAGCAATCTATTTCATGATGGACTTCAGACTTTACTAGTGAATTACGCACTGAAATATCGCTAGAGATTTTATTATATCATCATGTTATAAAATCATAAAATATATAGCGGAGTAACCTAGAGGATTGAGCGTTTGGATTTTGATCGAAGGGTCCCTATTACAAACCCCGACTAAAGACATAGGACACCCCCAAACAAAACCCTGGAAGAGCGTGGTGGCTCATGGGAGTCCTTGCCTGATTTCACACACCTGTAGTTGTTTGATGTGAACTCTACCCTCACTTATCCAAAAATATAACCTTCGGGTTAAATCACATAGTGAATGACGATTTGATCTGCATCTACATCTACATAATACCCTGCGAGCCACCTCTAGGGTGTTTGGCAGTGTGGTGATCAATCACCAGCATGCAATAGGATCCCCACATGTACACCACACGGTACAAAAAACGTTATGCGTACTGAAAAATTATATTACCACATTTATGCAAAGGCTAAACTTGCCAGCTAATCATTAAGGTTTCCTGCCAATAAATATAGAACACAAAAAATGTGCTATTAGAAATAAAAAGAAAATTCAGAAACATGAATTAAGGTATACATATGTTAGGTGAGCTACAATACAAGTCATCTATTGTACTTGTGAGTTCAAACGCTGCCATTATAGTCTCTTATTGATCGTGGAAAAAAGGCATTCTGAATCTGTATGATCTTCAGTCTATCTCTCTTATTTTATGTATATGATCTAATCTACCACAGTATTTGGTGTTCGTAAGAAAAAAGATTCGAACAGTAGTTTAGCGCTCTACCGACTGGGCCCACCATCTGCTCCCTTTAAAAATATGTTGTACCTGTAGCTATAATATTTGGCGTAATGCATCTACACTGAGAAGCATAAAAGGACCTTCCTGCTCGGCTGGTCTTTTTTGGTGCCATCCCTATTCCGCACATCTTATGACCGTCAAAAAGTGTCGTAAAATGGTTCGCTGATGCCTACACCTATATTCCACAAATGACCAATGGCTTAGTGGTTCCGAGCTGGTGTGGGGGCTATACGTGAGATATTCCTGCTGGGTGCAATGCATCCCAGGTGTGCGACATACTTCAAAGTTGTGGTTTTTTAGCATTGCTGTTCTACTGATTAAACTTTTCTGAAACTCGAAAGTGAAATAAGGCTTTGGTTTCTGGTTAGGTCAGTTATGCTTATTATCTGCCTCGAACAGCTAAAAACTTTTTTCACAGCAAATCAGGATATTTTCTGCCTATAGGTAAGTACCAGGCTATATAACTGCTTTAGGTCCGCGGGAAATCCGAAAGCAAGAAGACCACTCTAAAGGGTCTCTTCTTCCTCAGTCTTAAATTCGTTCTCCTTAGGCCCCTTGCACACACGCCGATTTTGGACGGCCGGTAAAATATCGGCCGATATTTTACCGGCGAAGCGATGCTTGCACACACGCCGGATTTTTACCCGTCAAACGATAAGTTGCTATGTTTTTGAGCCGGCGCCGGTGATCCACAGTGACAATGACCGGCAGCTAACCGGCATTTTGCCGGTGCCGGCGCGTGATCGGTGTGTGTGCAAGCTCTCATGCCCTGCCATCGTTCACTATTGGAATGTTATCGGCCGATATTTTACCGGCCGTCCAAAATCGGTGTGTGTGCAAGGGGCCTTAGGGCACAGCATAGCTGTGGATAATCTTCGAATCAGGGATGGCAAGTGAAACAAAACGAACATTTTTCGTGGTGATCCGGAGGGAAAAGAAAATACGAGGCCTAGGTTTAGTTTCATTCCCGCACGAAATTTAAAAAAGGAGTTTAGTTTCGATCCGAGACGAAACTTTACTCCCAGGAACGAGACTAAATTAAACGAAACTCTTGTTGAAATGACACATTGCAATATTTCCACTTATAGGTGGAAATATTGCAATGTGTCATTTCAACAATATTACGAACTTCCACCACATCGTGCCTAACATCATACAAGATAAACGAAACTCCGCTGCTCATAGTTAGATCCTAGACGTTGAGTGGAGGGGGATAAGAGGGAACATTATCATTTGGTGTTCTGCCCGTCGGCAGCTCCTTCGCGCCAATGCCGACTCCACTCCCTCCTGTCTCCAGCCGTATATTTGAAGTCTCTGTACTTTCCGATCTTCACACTGTCAATCAACTTTAGCCTTCTCCTTCTCTTTCCCCTTCTTCTTATCCCTTCCACCGTTCCCTCCGAGGCTACCTTCAAAATGCCATCACATGCCCCCGCCAGTTACTCTTCCTTTTATTTATTTTATCTATCAATGTTCTTTCGCATCAAAACATTGAGATTAAAAATCGAATGGCCAGTTAGCGTTCACCGTTGTTCTGTTTGTGGAAAAAATATGAGTGCCTCATGCATCTAATGGCCGTGGGCCGAACCTCCACTTCAACCATATTTCGTACTCGGTGTGTGAGTCAAAACTAAACTGTTAGAAGGTGAAGTACGCGGTCCCTCTGGTGCGAAACACTGACTGTGTTTCGTTTCGTCCTAGAGGTTCAGTTTAGTTTCAACCCGAAGTAGTTTTGACTCCGATTTCGTTTCGACCCTGAGTATAGCCCCCCTAGGTTAAATTCTTTTTCGTTTCGTCTCTACATCCCGCTCCCGGGAACGATATTATTGAAATTTTACTGGTTTTGACTTTCGTTACGTTTGACATCACTGCTTTGAATTCCCTCAGTGACCATTTTTCGCTTTTTCCCTCTGTTTAGGCGTTCTCATTCCTCAATCCAATCTCTTCCATCTCCTCCGCTAAATTTCCTGCCATCTCCACCGCCAAGTGGCAGAGAGACGGAGAGAGAGAAAGAGAGCAAGAAGGTGGGTTAGAAGAGCCAATCACGAACTCCGCTCTTTCAGGCTTCATCATCCACCTTTTCTTTCATTCCGAGGCCGCCTGAGGTTTTTGTGCTTGGAACGTGACAACAGAGACTCAAAACCACAATGCAGCGACGAAGAATTTTCTTGAGATGTTTTTATATTGATAGGGGCGGAATCACGCAACATTTGGTACTGGAAAAAATAGGTGGTTTTTGCATCAATAATGCTGTAATCTAAGGAAGAATAATCACTAAGAAAATCTAATGGACGTTTGAATACATTATTTCTTTTTTTCTAAATGAATGTGAGAAGTTCTGACTTATTGTTGATAAATGGCTTGTACAAGGCATACATTCACCACAATCTGATTTTAACTTGAAATTTAGTGAAAAATACGCAGCCTAATATTCTGTTAGATAATAAGCAATTCTATTCCGTGGAGGACTTCATGCTTTCCTACTAAATAACGCGCTTATGTCTGTGAGGAGATGATAACCAAGACTGCTCCAATACAGATATTTCAACCGTTCTGATACAGTTTTTGATGCCTTCATGGTGACCAGTTTCGCCTCATATCATGAAGATGACCGCAGTGTCAGCTTTTGAAACTTCGGTACAAAGCCAAGTGGCAGTTTTTTAGAATCTCGTGCTGTAACTTATAGTTTTATTGTGCTCTCTCAACACCGACTTTAACTCGAATTTTAGATCAGTGATAGTGTAGCTGACCCCAGAGTAGTCATAGAACGTGTAAATGTACCACTATATGGTCAGGGGAACCAGCTCATTTTCCTGGGGGTGTGTTCTCATCTCTGATTGGAATGATTCTTATCGGCTTTCACCGCAGTGATCACAACACGAATGGAATTTGATATGCTGAAATTTACATTCCCACGGCATATCACAGAGGCTCAGCTCCCAATTTTCAAAAACGCCATATTCTGTTCGTATTGCTAGCCACTCGAAATAAACCACTCGTAATGGCAACTGATTCTAGTAATTTCCATTAATGGTATGTACGGCATAACACGGCATACAACTCGCCCTACGAATTTTTTATTGGGACTTCTTACCACAATAGTAGCCATCTCGATCCCTCCCTAATAAAATCCGAATCTTGATGAATGAAAATTTTCCACATTGAAATAATTACTTTCGATTAAAAATCGTGGAAAACCTTTCCTAGTAATGTAGGGAAAGCGTAAAATAATAATAATAATAATAATCCTAAATTTCCAATTCACCGTAGCTTGTAACACGATTTTGGTTTGACAACAAACCTGATATTGGATGATACTACGTCATCGTGAGGTTATCGGTTTTAATAGTTTGTTTTTGAGTCAAATGATAGAATGGAATACCTAAGGACAAGTGAAGGATGGCAGAGTTTTAAATCAAAAAATACCTTCAAAAAAGGTCATTTGCCAACGCACGTTCACGCTGAATTGGCTTTAGGGAGGAAAAAAAGTACGCTAGAGTTCTTCTGTTGTTTTAAAGAGGCCTTTTGTCCTGTCAGTGTTTCATTCATCCGACGAAAAAGAGGAGCGTCATTGCAGTTCGTCCCACGACGTGCATCAGTGGAACCAGCCAACTGTGGTTTTACCCTCCCATTTTTCACTGAATTCATCGTGGCCGGAAAGACAAAATCATTCGCCCGGTTACTCTGGGACAAAAACGGTCCATCGTCCATTCACTAGTACACTTTTTTTTGCCACCCATCTTCGTCACACGAAGGGGCGAATACCTTTGTATTTTTTCTCAATATCGTGAGAGGAAGAGGCTTCCTCAGTGATCAGTGTCTTCGTTTAGTGGTCCAGCGGTGAGAACGTTTCGGTTTCCCGCCGGATGCTGCTGATTATGAACGGATGAGATTGGAAACGCCATCGTCCTAAACCCAGAGGGTCAAAACACCTCCATCCACTGGATCACAATTTTTTTGAACAATAATTGTCTTCATCCGTTCGCGCTTGAACTGAAGCGAAATAAATTATCATAGTTGTCCGCAACATCACATTTTAGTACAGAAATGTAGTTTAAACAGTTTGTTGTATTAGCTGCCACAATTCCTCTTTCTTGTAGTATAAAACAGGATGGACAAAGCATCTCTATCCTCTGGAACGCAACTTTAAAACAATTATAATTGTCTTAATCCGTTCCCACTTGCACTGCAGCAGAATTGATCATCAGAGGTGTTCGTGGCATCACATTTTAGTTCACAGATTTAGTTTAAACTGAGTAATGTATTAGAAGTCATTTTTTCTCTTTCTTGCAGCCTAACGTAGGAGGGTCAAAACATCTTCATTCTCTGGATCTCACGTTTTTAAACAATAGTTGTCTTGTTCAGTTTGAATTTGAACTTAAGCAGAGTAGATCATCAGAGGTGTGGGTGTTCGCAGAATCACAGTTTAGTACAGAGATTTAGTTTAAATAGGTTGATGTGTTACCTGTAATAATCCTCTTTCTTGCAGCCGGAAAAAGGAGGGTCAAAACATCTCCATTCTCTGGTTCTCACTTTTTCCAAGAACAAGACTGCTTCAATACAGTCATTTCAAATGCTCTGATATAGCTTTGATTATGATTTTGTCTTCATTAATTTTTATTGGATTTAGTTCTTTTCTTGCCAAATAAATGACTGTTAGACACATTATTTACGTAAATTATGATCTAATTAATCTTTAATTATGCATGTCGTTCTTGTCTCTTTGACTGATGTTTTTTTTCCGGTAACTAATAAACAACCGTTAACCCTTGATAACCCTTTTTCTTTTTTCTTTTAATTTAAATTAGCAATCAATTAATTATTTAACTTCAACAGTTTTAGCTTGAACTCTAGCAGAGTAGATCATCATAGGTGTTCGCAGGATCACATTTTAGTATAGAAAATTAGTTTAAATATGTTGATGGGTTAACTATCATAATTTCTCTTTCTCCAAAACCAGGAGGGTTAAAACACCTTTATCATCACAGGACACCAAAGGATCATATTTTTTAGCAATAACTGTCTTTATCCGCTCGCGCTGCAACTATAGCAGAATATAGGAGGTGTTTGCAGCATCATATTATAGCGCACAGATTTAGTTTATTAGGCAGATTGATGTATTAGCTTTCACTATTCCTTGTTCTTGCGGTCCTCTGTGGTCATGAAGATCAATAGGGCACGGAAAACGCTGCAATTGCACCAGTAGTAATGCAGTCGTAGTCGTATGTTGACAGAGGATGCAATTTCACATGAAGTTACAATGGCGTGGGCTTCCGCGGTGTTTAGATGAAGGGTTGGTCGTCTTTTAAGTTCCCACCACCTACATGCAGGTATGGCGACTACAGTTTCAACCGGTATTCTCCGAGCCTCTCCTGGTTGATGTCCCTGAATCACCAATTTCATCGTTTTTATAGGAGTTCGTGCTCCCTATGAGAGTCTTAATCGATATTAATATTTCTTTATATCCTCCTGAACATTCCTGCCTGGTGACATTTCCAATAAAGATGTATTTTCTGATAATCTCCATTGATTCCCTAATTATCACATACAGTCGTACAATGAAATTCACAACCACATGAGTGTTCACTGTGTGGCAGGAAAAATACATTCTACCGCGATTATTAAGAGTAGGTACGTATTCGACCCTTCTCTAGATGTTGTCCTTCCGACTGGTAGGTTTCTTCTCTTCTAGCGCGTTATATTCATCTATGTGCTACAACGTGGTTAAAAGTGAGTAGATCGGCATCCAGAGTTCTCTTCGTTCTCTTATAACTCTTTCAAATAGTAACTGTTACACTACGCCTCTGGTTTGAAATGCAACAAAGATGAACTAATCTAGGGGCATCTCATAGCCAGAGCATCTCTTCTACGTAATAAACACCCGGGCAGCCGCGGCGCTCAGTTAGGGACTTGGTTTGTGTTGTGCGGCCAAAATTACTTTGGCACCATCAAGAATGTGTTTTGTTCTCAACTAATCAACGCATGGCCTCCAAGGAATAAATTGTAATATTTTTAAGGTTCTAAATAACATATAACGTCAGATTCATGCTTCATTAATTTTTTATGGATACTTTCTTTTAGTTAAATAATTGAAAAATTGTCAAATCGTTCACCGGGTTCAAATTTCGTTGATTCTGTACCAATTTTCATGTAACTTGTTCTTGTTGGTAGTAAAATTTACCATCATATATGAATGAATGCGCACGTTTTATTTTTATTGTGAGTAATATTTATTATGACCGTGTGGAGCGCATACGAGGATCCTCTTACATTCTGCATGCTGGTGATTGGTCATCCTCTGCCAAGCACATAAGAGGTGGTTCGCATGGTATTACGCATATAGATGTAAATTTCGCCACCACCCTCTGCTGTCCCAAGTTTTCCAACACTTCGTCTTGCGAACAACTTCTTACTCCCACATTTCTTACCTGTCATCACTTCACCCAAGTAAGAGAAATGTGTTTTCTTTGTGGGCGGAAATTATCACTGCTCTATGTTCCAGGGTCAGGGAGAGCTCCTAAATTTTGCATTTTCGGTTTTGATGCCCAATTTAAAGTTGCCATCCTTAAATAAAAGCTAGAAATTTGGATTTGGTGGAATGACAAGTTGAAAAAGATACTTTTTATGCCCAGCGATTTTTGAGTGTTCCATTTTTTCATTACATAGTGCAGTCCATTAGTTACTCCCTCATATGCAGTTTTCCCTATTTTTTTCATCAGTGCTTGAAATTCCAAATTTTAAAACACGGGAATAGCTAAATTGTACGCTTAGCAAAAAATATGTATAATTTCGCTATTCCGGAGCAACAATTAAAAATTGAATTTTTTCTCCTTTTGAATGTTTATTCCTATTGAATTTTAACCAAGCTGACTTTTTATTGACGGCATATATCGCCTTCGGCTATCCAGTTTGAGACAAATACTGGTGTATACAGTGAGGGTAGCCTGCAAAACAGCATTGTTTACTCATTACATCCGAATGAATTACATTAGCTATAACCTCTCCTGGCTATTATCATAGAGTAAGTATATATACTTACTCTATGCTATTATTAACTATTCCTGTCTTGCCGCACTCCTACCAATCTGTGCCACTCTCATTACACTCCACATAAACGAAGTCATACTTTAATATTATATGTATATTTCATATTTGTATCCCCCTTTTCTTATCGTATTATTTTTTTATCAATATCCTTGATTCAGTGTGCTAATTTAACTATAAATAGAATCGTTCTATCACTATGTTAGGATTTAATTTTCTTAGGCTCCACTCTTCTATGAATTAGTAGATATACCATGAATTAACAAAAAAGCAACTTTTAAATTTTTATTTGCTTTAGCATTAACCAGAGAACGCAATTGGTTTTACAAAAACCGTAATTAGAGACACTTGAACTGTAGAATAGTTTTACCTCTGAAAGTAAATTCGTATCTGCTTATTAAATAATGCATATTTAGCTCCGCCTTCTTATTTCAGCAGGAAAGATTTTATCCATAAACTATCATCCCACCTCTGTCCTATCTGCAGTCGAAAAACTTCATTCATGCGTGACATTTTGGTTACAAATTATGGTTGTTCAGGTTTGGCGTATCATATTTTCCTTGCGTGCATAGGAGCAATGAGGCTATCTTCATTTGCTTGCAAAAGCCTTCGGTATGAATATGACTTGCACTCGCGAGAGAAATATTTCAAAGCCCATGTGATTGGCCTTGTGGTGAGGCTGTGAATAAAAAGAGTGTTTATCTTGTAAAACCTGTTCCATAAACACGCATGATTTATTTTACATCATGTGTAATGGCGCGCCATAAGTATTTATTTCAAGCATAGCCACGGTCAAAAAAATTTTCAATTCATTATTTTATATTTGGTATGCCTAGATAAATGAAGGCAATCAAAATCCATAATATTTAGCTTCGAGGCTATAATTTCACAAATAATTTTCTTCAGTCGAAAACCTAAAGCTCCTTCTCTTTGTTATGTTTGTTATTCAGCTGTAAAATCAAACTGTTGGAGTAAATATAATAATTATTATTATTTATACCATTAATATTACCATTTAAGGCAATCGTACTTGGAAAAAATCTGAAGAAATATTTAGTGCTTTTCAGGCGAATAGATTGCGTGAAATGTTCTCGGGATCGCCACCGGGTCAGGAACTGCATTACTGCATACGTTTCGGTGTCCAACTCGGCTATCATCCTCAGGGCAGTACCAGACCCGGTGGAAATCCCAAGAACTAGGTAATAATCTATTTCCCCGAAAATCATTGACATTTTTGCAAGAAATCAATATTATGAACAAATATGGTCGACAAAAAGAGTGCAACTATTAGTTATATTGATGTCACGCCTGTTACTATCCCTGAAAGACCTAGGAAAGAACGGTATCGTAAATATCTGTCGTCTACAGTCTTTTTCGTCATCTTCCTCTTGCAATCTCTTCCACCGCATAACGATGATGAGAGAAGTATAAAGAGAGTAAGCATGAGTATCCGTAGGACTGACACAAACCAAATACGATACTAAACTACACTGATATTCTCATCATTATATTATTATAAGTACCCGAAACAAGTATTGGACGAGAAACAAAGACGTTATACAGCGCAAAGATACAGGTAAAGTCACTATATTTTAGGATAATTTTCGGATGTCAATGCTTAACAAAATCTTATTTATTTTAACAAATAATATATTTCAAGGAAAAAACCGCGGACGAGCCAGAAGAATACCATTATGGAGTTACCTACAAGGGCTCATGATATTATAATTATCTCGAAAGCTCGTCAAAGTTTATAGTAGCTAACTAGTAACGTGAATCAGAAAATAGGCCTTTTCAAATGTTAGTTATGCATTAACCATCATTATTAGCTAATTTTGTAGCACACGGCAGACTGAATATTCATCACCGTCTCCAAGTAGAGGAAAGAGGCTTTTATTCTATGTAATTTGATCATCCGACGCGACGTAGTGGTGATCTTGGTCATAGTATTTTCTCCCGTCACATCTTCTATCACCCAGCAAATCACTTTTCGTGAACCATCTTTGTGTAGAACGCATTGTATCTACATCTAAATCTACATAATACCCTGCGAGCCACCTCTATGGTGTTTGGCAGGGGGTGACCAATCACCAACACGCAGCATGCAAATTGACCGCACGGTAATAGAAATATTAGGTATATGATCAAAATATACATGCATATTCATGCAAAGTTAAAACTTGCCAATGGTTAGTAATTTCTATAGCAAACCAATGCAAGGTTAGCACAATGGAAAAAAACATTCAATGAGTCGTCCAAGCGAGTGACACCATTAATTCTCTAAATTGAGACACCGTTACTAGGTATCCTTAATGTTACTAGGGAAGAATTACATTTTAAATCTCTCTATTTTGCAGTCTATTTCTTTTATTTTCTTCTCATGATCACGTCTACCATTGTAAGACGGTAAAAAAAGATTGACGTCGTCTGAGAAAATATCTTCTTTGAATTTACTAAGTAGGTATATTTAGCCTATACTTTGATCAACGCTCCTGTAAAGATTCCCATCCTAACTCGCCTAACACACATAGTATATTCTCATCATTTCTCGAGTTCTGCATACTCGGACACCCAAATCCCGGTCAAGGCATATGATTTTTCCTCTTCAAAAGATTTAGAATGTTTAAAAGTTCTTTCACTGAATATAGAGGTATTCATTACAACGTAAAATCTAAATATCCTTCAGTAATGAGCAACTAAATTTTCTGACATTATCCCCACTTTCAACTTTGGCAAGTATTGCTTATGAATGAATTCGTAAGATAATTTGTTAATATACGTAAGTTTTTTGTACCGTTTGGTATGCATGCTGGAGATTGATCACCCCCTGCCAAACACCCTAGAGGTGGCTTGTAGGGTATTATGTATATGTAGATGAAATATAGAAACAGACGCTGAGTTGAAGCACTGAGTGAACTAGGATAATTATGAAAATGACTATACCCGTGACGGACCACTAATTTCTCACAGGTGATACCGAAAATAAAAAACACCACAAAAATATTCCTTTAAATCTCCTAGATAGAAGAGATATGGTTGCCATCCACCGAAAGAAGACACCATCGCTTAGTGTAACATTCTGTGTGAGATGCCTTAAACCCATTAGTCGAGAGATGAAGCATAAGGTGTCAAATTCCGCAGGGAGATGTACAAGAGGGAAGAATGCGATGCATATACTTGCCGTTGGAGCGTGATGTACCTACTGACCGCCCGCTGCTACACCGCAGGCGAGGAGGTTTTAGACGACAAGGCGCAGCGTGGATAATGAATATCCCTCAGCGTAAAATTTCACACCTGACGACCCGAAGAAAACCACTGGTATTAGCCGTGAGGAGGGCCCTGTTCAGGACAATGAACGAGAATTACTCTCGCGCCGTGTACCTTCGCAGTAATAAAGTTTATGATGCAATCATAAGGGTTCTACGCATAGATGGTACATGGAAAGGCATTTGTTGGCTGATCGAAGGCGTGAGGTGGGCGTATGCATACACTATAACCAAGATCAGCAATGCGTTGGCTAATAAAATTACTAAGATTAAAAGCACGTGATTTCTTCATTCGGAGACAGGGATGAATTTCCATCAAGTTGTGTGTTACAAAATTAGCTGCCAGCGATGGTAGGCGCATTTTTAATATTTAAATAATAATATTACTATGCCTTTATTCGGGCGAGGTTGAGACTAAGAAGTTCCCTCTTCCACCTAACCCCTCGATGGCGTCAATGTAAACATATTGAAAATGGTAGAGAAACGCTACAAAATACAAAAGATATACAATATACACTATTTGTGAAATGTCAACAAAGATGAATGGCGAGATATCGCACCGCCTTGAATGTGCATGGGTCATGGCCTCAATTTCATCTACGTATTACCATGCAAGCCTACTACGGAGGTGTTTGGCTGGGAATGAACCATCACCAACATACACCAGGAGATTAAAATTTACCTCCACGAACATGCACCACGCAACATGCATGCTACAATGTAATGTAATTACTACATATCACATATAAGCTATCGGATCAATCTATATCCTACTTATGAACCATATCTTGCGGTCGCCAACGTACTACGGAAGAGCAGATCATATAAATAAAATAAGAGAGATAGATTGCAGAACAGACAGATTCCGAATGTCATTTTTTCCACGATCAATAAGAGATTATAACGGCAGCAATAGAACTCGTAAATAGATTGCATGACTTGTAGTGTAGCCTACTAACCTATGTAAAACATAATGCATGTTTCTGAATTTCTATTCTATATTCTATTTCTAACAGCATATAGTAGTATAGTTTGTTATTATACGGGACGTTTTTTGGACGGTGTGGTGTGCATGTGGAAGTCCAAATGCATGCTGCATGCTGGTGATTGATCACCCCCTGCCAAACACCCTAGAGGTGGCTCGCAGGGTGTTATGTGGATGTAGATGTAGATGATGAAGACAATCTGTCTATGAAGCTTGAACAAGCAAAACATGCTGTTAGAAATGCTAAGAAAATTCAGAAACATGCATTAAGGAATACGTAATTTAGTGAGCTACATTGCCATTCAGTTAACCTATTCCTAAGTCCTTTCACCTCCGTTATTATATCTTATCGATCGCGGAAAAACGACATTCTCACAACGACATCGTAAAAACGACAAACGACGAAAGTCTACCTGTTCCATAGTTTATCTCTCTTATTTATTTTTATCATCTGGTCTTCCATTATTAATTCTGGTATTCCATATTACAGTTGGTGTACACTTACTCTCTGTCAAACTCCCTTTATCTATCGTGGAATAAACATATTCGAGAAATAACCGGTCAAGCTAATCGTGAAATGGGTTTTGTTAAAAGAATATTAGGAAAGTGCGACGGACGACAAAGTGAGAGAAATTATCTACTTTTCCCTCGTTAGACCACATTTAGAATACGCTGCCAGTGTTTGGGACCCTCACGAAAAAGGCTTAATAGCAGAGTTAAAACGCGTGCAAAGAAGAGCTGCCAGGTATATGAAAGGTCGTTACCATAGTGTTGTTAGTGTAACTGACCTCTTAGATAAACTCGAATGGGAATCTCTGTCGGACCGTAGATTGAAAAATAGACTAAACCTTTTAGATAAATTCAAAAACAGTGTCTTTTCTGACGAAGTTAACCATATTTTACGGACGCCAACATACTACGGAAGATCAGATCATATGAATAAAATAAGAGAGATAGATTGTAGAACAGACAGATTCAGAATGTCATTTTTTCCACGATATATAAGAGATTATAACGGCTGCGATAGAACTCATAAATGGATTGTATGGCTTGTGGTGTAGTCAGCTAACCTATGTAAAACTTAATGCATGTTTCTTAATTTTATTATTATTTCTAACAGCATCTAGTAGTATAATTTGTTAGTATGCGTGGCGTTTTTTGTACTGTGTGGTGTGCATGTTGGAGTCCAATTGCATGCTGCATGCTGGTGATTGATCACCCCCTGCCAAACACCCTAGAGGTGGCTCGCAGGATATTATGTAGATGTAGATGTAGATGAGGTGTGTCTCAGCATATTATGTGGCCGTAGATGTACCCCTCCGACCGAGAGTGTCATGAGTGAGTTGAGGCGTGCGTTGGGTGGAACGGGACAGGTGTGTGTGGCCCTGAGGATCGCAGCAGGACGTACACATGATATCCACCTCTTTTAAGCTTTATCTCCAACTCCGTCTTCCGATGACCACTCGCAAGATCGAGACCTGATTACGCGTGAGGAATACCCCTCCTATTAATTTAAGAAAATGCGTGAGGGGTGAAATTATAATATTTATGGCGACAGGATATGAAGGAAAGGTGGAGGATTTTTAAAGAATCCACCCATCTAAAACACCACTGCATTTACCTACAAGTTGGTGTGCAGTGAGGGGTGATTCCTTGTGAGACCCCCAACACCTTGCGTTTTCGGGAATGTTTAGAGAATCTAATGGACTCAGAGTGGTAGGATGTTAAGTGTAGAATTAATTTATTAAAAAATTAAATTTTCTTAAAGAAACAATGTCAAGAACCGCCTTACGTCTTGTTTATTGCGGTAAATTTAATTTAAAATGCATTTATGACTACATCTACATAATGCCCCTCGAGCCACCTCTAGTGTGTTTTGCAGGGGGTAATCAAATCACCAGCATGCAGCATGTAATTGGATCCCCTTATGTACACCATACGGTACAAAAAACGATGCGTGTACTAGCAAATTACACTACCACATTCATGCAAAGGTAAAACTTGCGAACTTCTCATTAAGGTTATCTGTCAATAAAGCAAGAACACGCAGAACATGCTGTTTGAAATAATAAAAAAATTCAGAAAAATGCATTAAGTGTACCTAAGTTAGTACGCTACGATGCAAGTCATCTATGTATTTATGAGTTCTCACGTTGCCGTTATAATCTCTTATTGATCGTGGAAAAAAGACATTCTAAATCCGTCTGCTCAAAAGTCTATCTCTCTTTTTTTATTTATACGATCTGATTTTCCGTATTATTTTGTCGTTCGTAAGATATGGCTAACTCCGTGTTATCTTTCGCTAACTCTTGAATTTCTCTAATAGGTTCAGTATATTTTTCAGTCTACGGCATAGTTTTAGAGTCTAATTCTCCGGGAAACAAAAGCTACTCCGAAAAATTATCTTCAATAACCTAATTTTCTCACCTGAGACTTCATTTCGTTAAACAGTCGTTAACATCTCCAATCTAATGAAGCGAGTTATTTGAGAAAATGATAAGTTTTAAAACTATGCTATTTATGTCGGGATAAAAGAAAAAGATTATTCAATAAAAAGTTCAAAAAGGATCATGGAAGGTTGGTAGGTAAATTCGAATTAAAAGTCTTTTCGGATGTCACTCCGACTGTTAATTATGTTCAGAAATCTGCAGCAGAACGATGTGGTGGAGCTTTTAAGTATTTACTAAATTAGCGGTTTTCCACACCGGCAGCGTAGTGGAATACGAATAGATGGAAGACACTGGAATATGTATGTCATCCGTGAACAATAATGAAATAAAGGAGTAATACAAAACAACTTTGGTCAGCATTAGAACTTGGCAGGACAAATGGACTGGCTAAGTTAATGACTTACCTCTAACTTTTTATTCCGAGATTTTATCGTGAGTATTAAATAAATAAATCTCTTTTGTGGCATAGAATTCGGAGCGTTCATCCACCACAAGCATTCAAGTACCTGCCAGTTCCGATGGTAATTACGTACTATTTTGGTTACCCGCCAGATGCTTGCGCTGAAGGCTTCGGTATTCGGACTTGGAAATTGATTCTCTATTAAGATGTGAGTTAAGCAAATTATTGAGTATGATATGTAGATGTTTGATGTCACATTGTTACAATTAATATGGTGATTCGACTATAATAAATTTGCCAAAATCCATAATTAAAGTTCCTTTATCGGAACTATTTGTGTGTTTTGAAGTATAATTCTATACCTTTATATGTATTAACTTTTTGTAATTTTTTAAGCTTTTAACCCGGTGGGAATATTGAGAGAATTCTACCCGAGAGAAGGACAATTTATTAAAATGCTTAACGTTTTTATGACCTTGTGGTGTGCATGAAGATAAAATGGATCTACCGTGTAAGTAGCGAGGAAGTGCTAAGAAGAGGTAGAAAGTCTCCTAAAAGAGAAGTCTTTTAAAGACCTTAAGCAGAAGACGGGACAACTTAGTTGGCCACATTCTGAGACATGATGGCCTGATGACAACAATCGTACAATCGTAGAAGGACAGGTGGAAGGGAAGAAGGGCAAAGGACGGCCCCGAATGAGTTAAATAGGACAGGTTATAATGGATGTAAAAGAGAAGAAATACGTCGCAATGAAAAGGCTAGCGGATAGGAGAGAGGAATGGAGAGCTGCGTCAAACCAATCTTAGGATTGTTGACTAATGATGATGATGTGGTGAGCATTCGGGAATCCTCTTGCATGGTGCATGCTGGAGATTGATCACCCCCTGCCAATCACCCTGGATATGCTCCCATAGTATTGAGTAGATGTAGATGATGCCAGTATAATTCACCGGGAAAGCATCAAATCTTATTTCTCTATTAAGTTATTTTAAATTTTACGCTCGTTTTCAATATTTCAAATCATCTGCTAGAAAATTTACACTGAAGTGTCTATTTATTTTGAGCTGTGAAGCCGCAGAAAACCTCTGTAGGATCCGAAACTGTTCGCTCTCTCAGGAAATGTAATATTTGTCCGTCTGTCTCAAGTGCGGTCTTTTGACTTTGACCAGCCGTGCTAAATGTTTGGAGACAGCAGGCGTCAGGTGAACTTGTCGTGTGTGTGGATGGATGGTTCGATGGTTAAGGGGGAAAGGGGAGTGGAGGAAAGGTTTGAGGATACAGGTGCAAACTCCCTTTGGCCCACTCCCTGAATACCCCAACCGTGGAATCCCATCAATGAGCATGGGGAAGAAAGCATCCGGAAAGGGGTGTGATTCCAACCATGTCGCCCTTCCTCACCTTCCCCAAGACTATGGCGCGTCTCTCCGCAGGAAGACTTCCGAAGGGGTAGGTAGGTAATGAGCGGAGAGCCCCTTGCTTTCACCTCGCTTCCCTCGAAGTTCGGACGTTTTTCAGGGAAAGTGCCCGAAGAAATTGGCCCGATTCCGGCTGGAGGGTTTATAAAAATGAATTGGATGTTTTAGACCGTTAAAATGCGAATTTCACGCGATTCGGGCCAATTTTTGGAATGACTGGTAGCGGATGTGGTTGAGTTTCTCGCGTTCTTCCTTGTTGAGGTAGTTGTGGGTGAACAGCATCTACATTCTTCATAATACCCTGAGAGCCACCGCTAGGGTGTTTGACAAGGAGTGATGAATCGTCCTAGAGGTGGCTCTCGCGAGAATTTGAGGATTAACGTCTTATTAGGGGATTTTAATGTGATTAATCGTGTAAATGAGGACAAGCATTCCTACATAAAAACATTGATGGAAGTGGGAGAAAGATTCTTCAATATCGACTTGAAATATCATAACGCTACTTTTCAATGAAAAAGGATATGCTATACCGACAAATTACTGAAAAAGGAATGACTTTGTTTATCACCGAGGAAATTATCGCCAGTAAACTTTCAGCTGTGTGGGATCCCAATAAGAAGTTTTAAGATAAAAGCTTAAAATGTACCACTACAAAATATTGTTCCGACTATTAATAATCAATGTAATTGATCGATTAACTCTATGGAATAAGATTGGTGCTGTCTATTGCATCTCGAAGTATGTTGGAGAAAACAAATCTAAAAAGCTTTCGCAATGCTGTTGCAATGACATTTACACGTTTTTGAGGGAATTGTACATCTACATAATACTCTGTGAGCCACCTCCAATGTTTGGCAGGGGGTGATCATTCACCACCATGCAATTGGAATTCCACATGCAAACAACACGGTCCAAAAACTGTTACGCATGCTTACAAATTATACTACCACATTCATGCAAAGGCAAAAATTGCGAACTTCTAATGTTTTCTACCAATAAAATTAGAACACACAAAATATGCTGTTAGAAATAAAAAGAAAATTCAAAAACATGTTTTTAGGTATTCATAAGTTAGTAGGCTACACTAATGTCATCTAATCTATTTGTGAGTTCCAACGCTGCCGTTATAATCTCTCTCATTTAACGTGGAAAAAAGACATTCTGAATCTTTCTGTTCTACAGTAATTTTGTAAGTCGAATACGACGTTTTACTGGCCGGATGCGGATCTTTTTTGGCCTTCATTGGGCTTGAAACGTCATGATCAATATGAAAAGTCGAAGCAATACTCGAAGAACATGGAGATTAAACGAATCTTTGATTTTTTAATGATACGTTTCCCAACGATATTATATAGGATCTAATGCACGATATCATTTCATTCATTACATTTATTTTTATATTTTTCCCTCTCAGTGATAGATTTGGTCTTTAAATAATATTTAGTCTATACCAAACATAAATTTGTGGTAATGATTAAGTTATCGATATAAACAATCGCTGAAGCCACTTGAAAACTTCCACCGCCTAATCTAATATATTTGCATCAATGTATAGAAATGACGTCTTTATATTATTTTGCCTTCAGTCCTTTCATTTTATTGTGACATAATTTATATCACTTTATTCTACCTTTCAGGTAGGCATATCTTATTATCCTCTGGACTAGCACGAAAAGAACCACTTCCAGTAGTTTGCTAACACTTTATTGCCCGCTTAATCCATTCATATGTTGTGACTGGAAAAATATTAATCTTTGCTCACTAGAATGATTGGAGGAGGGATTTAATTTACTGCCTTGCATCTTGGGGGTTGACCTCGGATCCTGCGGATGGAGAAAAAGGAATACGAGCATAAACAATCTTTGTCGAGGGATGTGTGCTTTATCGGTGCCTCGCACAACATCAGAGTTCGCATAATTCACTTCGATGTGTTCGCTTGACAGTTCGAAGAAGCTGTTACAATCGGGAATACATTCATTTTAACTCCTAATCTTTCCACAGGATAAAGTGATGTGAGTATCTAGCTTCTTTCCGATTGCTACCGCGCCTTCCATTCTGCTATTATTCTCCAGACCAGCGCAAGATTGTTTGAAGTCTCATCTACTCTTTTCTAGTTGATACAAGACATAAATTTGACGCTCCCGGGTGATAAATTGTAGAATTCGAAAGCATGAATAAATCAATGGCTTGCTTTAATGTGCTCACCTCGGTTTCGATTGCGTATCTAAGTTTCAACTTCACTAGACATGTTAAGTGAAAGTGAAGGAAAGGTGAATTGGTTATGACTTTTGTTAATATGTATCTACCTGGGTTGTTAGTGTTCAAGGCATTTTGCGTCTAATTATTATGGTAGAAACTATCATAAGGATAAGATTAGGGAACTAGACTGCAAAACCGATAGATTTAAGATGTATTTTCCGTATACAATAAGGGACTATAATACCTGCGATAGCTCATTTCTAGGATAGCTTGACTCGATCTAGGTAAAATAGGTTATGCATGTACATTTACCACAACTATACTGACATCTATATCTATCTCCACCTGCATGCGTTTCTTGGCATGTTATAACTAATGCATGAATTAGCTCTTATTAGCTTAGTTACTTAGCTCAGAAATTGAGTTGGTACACTATATACGCTAGACGGATGATAGTATAACGTTCATACATCACCACCACATATGAGGGGGTGAGAAGCCAAGGCGTACAACTGATACTTTTCTCAACATAGGTAAACTTAATTGTTGGAAGAAATATGCAAAGACTTAGTGGCCAAGAGATATAAATGAATCTCTGTTCTGTGCTGACATCGAGTGGAAAATTAAATGCAACACTAAATATCTTATCGATCTCTTTTTTTCTTTACCTGATTTCTGTACCTAACTCTGTTTAGAAAAGAGAAATGACTTGTACCCCTTGGCTTCTCACCCACCCATATATATACTCAGTCCATTGTTATGTCATAGCCCTCAATTTGCCAAGAATAAATGCCAGAGCGTAGGAATACAAAAAATATTAGTTTTTTAATTAGGCTACGAATTATCAGGAGAAAATTAATGATATAGCACAGTTTCACAGACTTCACTGAGCAGAACAACATGGCAACATTTGTAAATAACTTTATTTGCATAATAGTACTCATGAATATGCATACTAAAATTCTCATGTATGAATCACTTTTTACGCCAACTTTTCGTTTTTTTTTGTAACGAGAAGTTTTATTTGCATGATAGCATGCTCGAATCTTTAGCACTATCCAAGTTTCTGGTCTCATCGCATATCGTCGTCCTGTGTGCTTGGCTATGTCCAGTTGCCTGCATTGCGAAATTAAATGCCTGGTGTATCTCAACCTGTGTCACTCACTCTGGCTTCCACAGTATCTCGTAGATGAAGATGTTTGATGCCTATGTCATGAGAAAATAGTAGCATGCTAACTTTTCCTCCATGGACATACAATAAAATAAATTCATATAGGCTAATTCGTGACTAATTCAGTTGGTGTGCGTAAGAAGTTTTATTTTCAAGTCCACCAGTACGTATGTAAGTAATAATTAATAGCGCTCAAAAGGTATGGCTCGTAAGCTTTCCATCGTGAGAAATGATGGGCAGGCCATCAGGTGGTCATCCGCTCCATTTGGCCGCAGCTTGTCCTCGCATGACCAGCCGCGCACTTAAGGAGTGCAGGGAAGGGTCCTTGGACGAGGGGGGGGGGGGGGGGCGCCGCAGTTCACCTCCTTGGCGCGTATGCACGCGCGACTGTTTTCCGTGCTCGGGGCGCGGAACAGCGCGCAACAGCGGTGCGGAAGTGTACCCTCTCCACGGGGCCGTATGTGCCCCGCTTCCCATGACGGACTTCCGGCCAGATTTCCACCAGAAGGCAAGGAATTCTCCTTGCGAGGAAAAGTAAAGGGGAGGAGAGGTCCCTTTTCTTCCAATCCTCGGGTCCGGCTTCCTTGGCGACGTCCCCACGAAGGAGTCGAAATCAATGTCGTTACCATCTGCCACCTGCTGCTCGGACGCACCTTGGACACTCGCATATGCGTGCGTCTGCTGTTTCTGTCGCGGTCTGGCGGTCACGCGCCGATTAGAAGGGGTGCAGGGTTGGGGAGGAAGGTAATGTGGTTGGTCGTGGAAGAACGCCTGGTAGGATTTCGGTGGTTGGAAAGGGTTCGAATGAAGGCATTCGAAGACGTTAAACAAGGATTTTACATACGGGCGTTGATATCTCTGCCGGAAATTTCAATGCACCTGTCATATATTTCCATCTCAGACACTATTGTACGTTTTAAATATTTTATATCTCCATAGTATGTTTGACATATATTAAGATTTTTAATTGGCAAAATGTTATTCAGCATTTCTAATTTTATTTAATATCTAGGCTCAACTTTGTGGAAGTTCATTTAAGCGTCAACGAAATGAAATGCGCTTCTACATATAAATCTACAAAATACCCTGCGAGCCACCTCAAGGGTGTTTGGCAGGGGGTGATCAATTGCCAGCATGCAGCATGCAATTGGACTCCCACATGCACACCACACGGTCTAAAGAGCGTCATGCATACTAACAAATTATATTACCACACGCTGTTAGAAATAATAATTACATTCAGAAACATACATCAAGGTATACATAATTAAGTAGGCTATACTACAAGTCATCTAATCTATTTGCGAGTTCTAACGCTGCCATTATAATATCTTATTGATCTTGGAAAGAAAGACATTCTGAATCTGTCTGTTATACAGTCTATCTCTCTTATTTTATTTATATGATCTGATCTTCCGTAGTATGTTGGCGTTCGTGAGATATGGTTAACTTCGTTAAAAATGACACTGCTCTTGCACTTATCTAAAAGGTTAAGTCTATTTTTCAATCTACGGTCACTATTGTCCTTTGTAAATATTTTACATCTCCATAGTATCTTTGACATAGATAAAGATTTTTAAATGACCAAACAATACTCAGCTTTTCTAATTTTATTCATCGTCTCAGGCTCAACTTTGTAGGAGTTTGTTTTAGCGTTAATGAAATGAAAGTTACCTGAGGATGGCGCCGCTGCGTCGAAAGTCGAAACTAGTCTTATATTAAAAGAAATTTTTGGAATAAAACAAAGTTTTTAATTTCATTAACGTTCTAATTTTATTTTTGCTAACCTTCCCCAGAATTTATCAGGGTTATAATCGGCAGTATATTTATAACCGGTTGCCTAAGGATTTTTCGTTGAAGCTGTGGCAGCAGTAGTGAGAAAATAACGCAAGTGTTACATCTCAAGTGGAGGCGTTTCTTTCTTTAAAAGCCAGCCGTCCGATGTACGGCTGGAGATTGTGGGACAACATTCGTAATTTATGCAAGAATGCGAAAGAATGAAGATGGTTTTAGATTGGAATTTCTGTTTAATTATTTAAGGTTATATGTTCGGGGAAAAACATATCCTACCGTTCGGCACAATATTATCACTAGTGTTCAACTTAGAAATATAGTGCGGTCCTATGTTAATTTAAAACTAGCGACGAATCATTTGGCAATTTTATGAATTTTGCCATCAATTCTTCTCAGGTATCCAACCGGGTGAGTGTCTGCATGTTGTAGGCCGATGTTTAGTTCACAGAATTTTCCAGCATCACCGTGCTAATGATTAATATGTACCACCCATAATAGCATTATTATATAAATTATTTGAATAAATAATATATTTATACACATATTTAAACAAATATAAATAAAAGTAGGTTTTTCATTTTTATTAGCCATTTGATGATGTGGTAAAAAATTCGTTGCACCCAAACCCATGAAATGCACATTTGTGAATGTTTGCGAAACAAAAATTTCCATCGAAACGAGTCCTAAATATATGCTTTAAAACGTTAAAGAAAAGGAGATTCCTCACGCTACTTGTGTTCACACGGTTCGAGAATTCCCACAGAAAATCTGTTGACCCGCGACGCTTTGACCCACCCTTCCCTACTCTATTTTGGTGGCCGCGTTTCCTCTTCACGGAATGAACCCATGGATGAATATTACCCAGCAGTTTTCCCATTCTCAAGAAGCTGATATTATCACCTTATCTAATTGGAAGAGTTTGCATAAATTTATTCCATTGCACTGGAACCCTGGGAGATGGGAGCAGGTGGTGTTTAAGCATTGGAAACAACGGCTCATTCCGAGTGTAAGACAATTTTGAGATAGCTCTATATCTCGGAGCATCGGTTCATGGAAGTATTTATAATGAGCTATTCATGACTTGCTACTATCAAGTAGGTGTATGAGGCGACAGTGGCGATGAAAAACTATAAATGACTAGTTATTACGTTCATTTTCAAATTTCTCCTGATATATGAATTTAGGAATATTTTAATGGAGAGATGTTTTTGTGGAACAATGGCTTAATCCTGTGTTTCACGGATACTGTTTGAATGAGTGAGTGTTGATGCTTTATAATGGTTTTCATTTCATCAAACAGAGGTAAATAGCTTGGAGATAAACAAATATTTGGAAAGAAAGGGTTAATATTTGTATAAATTTTTTTATTACAATCTTCCGATATCTTATACATCGCGGCAGATATGACTTCATAAGTAAGATTAATTCCATAGCTTATATGTCATGTGTAGTATACATATTGCATGGTCCACGTTAGTAGAAGCAAATTCAAATCTCTGGTGAATGTTAGTGATGGTTCATCCCTGCCAAACACCTCTGTAGGTGGCGTACTGATGAATATGTAAATTAGATGTATAAAGTGAAAAACATCATAAATAATGCTCAAGCCATTAAATCAGACCATTAATTAGATAATCATTAAATCGCTTTTAGTGGACTTACGGCAGTGTAAATGACTATCTATAGGCACTACAATCTTAATGAATATTGGATAAAAAATAATTGGACGCCATCACTCCCGTTCGACCGGTTTTTTGCGGTCTTTTGCGTAAATGTCTAGCGTATATGTTGCTTTGTGCAAGTTCGTGTAAATAAATTTGAATGCTCTGGTGCATCTTGGTGATGGTTCACCCTCTGACAAACACATATGCAGGTGGCTTGTAGGGTCACATTAAGTTGTACATCAAATACCACTTCAGAAGAAAATAAATAAAATTGACTGCAGAAAAAAGAGATTTAAAATTCCTTTCTTTTCTCGTACAAAAAAGGATAGTAACGGTGTCTCCGTTAATAAAATTAATGGCGTCAATCGCCACGAGGTTTCATCGATGTTATTTTTTTCCATTTTTCTAATCTTGTATGAATTCACTGTTTAATCACTACCCGTTGGAAAGTTTTGCCATAACATGAAAGTGCATTTTTTATATCATGTATGTTATTCTTATGACCATGTGATGTGATTGAGGTGTGAAGGAAGTGGCCATTGATTGGTCACCCCCTGCCAAACACCCTAGACGAGGCTCGCAGGATAGGACGAGGCTCGTAGATGTAGATGTGCATGTGGGGATTGTCATGCATGCGGCATACTAGTGATTTTTCACTCCTTGCCTAACACCCTAGTGGTGGCTCGCAGGGTATTATGTAGATGAGCTTGTGTGTCGACGCCAACAAAAGGAAACATTGAGGTGAAAAATTAAAATGAGGAAGAGCGCTCGAAGCACTTTTCTAAACAGAGGTGCACATAATCTTTTGTCGAATACCCCAGCACGTGCGTTGGGCTCGAAGCCGTAGCAGCCGCAGTGTATAGGAAACAATGCTACAGTGCGCTTGATACCGAGCCCATTCTGGAGATATATCACAAAATCTCTTTCCCCTCGACCCATTCTTTTTTACGTTCTGACTTCTTAGCCTCGCCCTCGGGAAAACTGATCTTTTTCGTAAAGGTTTCCGCCACCGCCCACCCGCTACACGCAAGTGAGCATAACCCTTCTTCACGGAAAATCTCTTTCCGTGCGGACGGAATAAAAACAAATCCTACTGTTCCATTCTTTGCCACTTCCTGGGTTCAAGCAGCTGCCTGCTTTTTGAAAAAAATGTTTCTTCTAGACTTTCAAAGCTTAATTTATATTCATGTATGACATCCTAATGAACTTTTGCCCTTTGTCATGTATGAGAAATTATTCCTTCCCTTTGTCTTGTTTGCGTATGATCTTATTCTGTATGAATGTTGCAATCTTCTGGTTTAAAGAAAATGAAGGATCAATCACAAAAAATGAAGTCATAATTCGCTGTAGAAGCGTTATAAATGTTCAATTGCCTGCTTCTTGAAAAAAATGTTTCTTCTAAACTTTCAAAGCTTAATTTATATTCATGTATGACATCCTTATGAACTTTTGCCCTTTGTCATGTATGAGAAATTATTCCTTCCCTTTGTCTTGTTTGCGTATTTTATTCTGTATGAATGTTGCAATCTTCTGGTTTAAGGAAAATGGAGGATCGATTAAAGAAAATGAAGTCAAAAGCGTAGAAGCGATAAAAATGTTCAATTTTAGATCTTCTGAAAGAATTTTTTTATTGGTGGAATTTCGTATTAAGATAACTTTTCAATGTCATTTTTTCGCTATTGCTAACTTCACTACGATATGCCGATACCTCCACTGCACAAGCGCTCAACAATCGCCCACCGAATCAACTCCGCTCATCTACATCTACATCTACATCTACATAATACCCTGCGAGCCACCCCTAGGGTGTTTGGCAGGGGGTGATCAATCACCAGCATGCAGCATGCATTTGGACTCCCACATGCACACCACACCGTCCAAAAAACCTCCCGTATAATAACAAACTATACTACTATATGCTGTTAGAAATAGAATATAGAATAGAAATTCAGAAACATGCTTTAAGTTTTACATAGGTTAGTAGGCTACACTACAAGTCATGCAATCTATTTACGAGGTCTATTGCTGCCGTTATAATCTCTTATTGATCGAGGAAAAAATGACATTCGGAATCTGTCTGTTCTGCAATCTATCTCTCTTATTTTATTTATATGATCTGATCTTCCGTAGTACGTTGGCGTCCGCAAGATATGGTTAACTTCGTCAGAAAAGACACTGCTCTTGAATTTATCTAAAAGGTTTAGTCTATTTTTCCTCTGGTCATAATCTAGGAGCCCAACAGCAGAATCCGCTCAGCTGAGATAAGCTGGAGCACAAACGCTCACCTCCGAGGCTTAGAGGTGAGCGTTTATACCCCGGCTCCTGCCAGCTGCGCGCATTCGTGTCGCTGGACTCCTAGATGAGCGGATTTATTTCGGTGCACGATTGCTGAGCGCTTGTGCTGTGGATGTATCTATACTAATCATGTATGAATGGTTACATTATGACATCTTATTACCTTTACGATTTTATTACATCATCATTTGTGGTATAGTCGATAACTTTGGATTTTTAAATGGGAGGCTTCTACTATTGACTTTGTTTTTTTATGTATGCATAGGAAACAGTTTGTATTATACCTACTTTGGACGTGTAGATTGCGCTAATTATTTATTTCCATCTGGACAGAAAAACCTAAAAAAAAACCGTACTCTTATTCTTGTTCTACGTACGAAAACTTCCACCGTGGTAAAATCATTCGCCTTGAACCGTGGCTAGCCCCGGTACATTGGAACATGTTCAAAATATTTGCTTGTTTAAACTAACTATTGAGCTAGGAATACACTATATCATTGATTGACAACCTAATTACCCAAAACTTTGAAAATTTCTATTTTTAATATTTCAACCTTATCTTTATTTTCTAATTCCCCTCAAGCAAATTATAAAGTAAATTTATTTTATGGTGAGTTATTTTGAATATCATATACGTACAGCGTAAGTTACAGCTGTACTCTCATTTTAATAGCTCTTTGTATCAGGAAATTTTTCTTTTTAGTGAATTCTCAGCTCATCTATGACTTACAACGACGTTTTTCAGCTACTGCCATCTGTCTTTTTCTCGTGACTCAAAGCATTGCAGATGAATTGTAGTACATGACATAAATTTCTTTGAATTTCACGTTGCCATGAGTTCCTTTTTAATATTCTGACTATATTATACAGTAGTACCTGCGTCTACATGACTTTTTCTATGATTTGAATGAAAATATCTGTACACATGTGTTATCAATGTTTTGTAAAGAAAGTAAAGGACAAAGACTGAAAAACGGAGAGTTAATGCCATTATTTCCTCATACTAACAGAGAGAGCAATGTTATCTCGATTAATGAAATTACTGGCGTCACTCGCTAGGACGACTCATTGCACTCTAACCCTGCACAGACATTTCTATAGGAATTACTTAATATGAAATTATTCTATAGGAATCACTTATGCGTAATATTTGTATGACCGTTTGGTGTGCATGTTCGGATCCTCTTGCATGCTGCATGCGGTTGACTGATCACCCCCTGCCATACACTCTTGATGTGCCTAGCAGGGTATTATGTGAGTGTATGAGTAGGAGTTTTGAATGTAAATTTTTTACGCACCTCGAAATCCATGACTTCCCATATTTATCGCTCTACATGCAAGTATAATAATCTACAAAATGTTGTACCGAAATCCATATATTTAATATCCATGCATCCAAGTATAAGGATTTGATTTTTTGCAAATATGCAGTAGTATAAAAGTTTTGCAGTAAAATTTCTTAGGAGGTCACTCACAGTAGGGTAGTTTCCTTCATCAAAGAAAACGAAATGCATTGATTGCGATTCCTTACCCACCATTAGTGTATTCATAATACATATAAAATTATTTGGTTTTACAAATCCTAGTTTAGACGAATGGCCACGGTCAATTTTAACCTCATTTGACAAAGGCCATATTGGCGCCCATGCGATGCCACTCCACGTGACGTCACAGGGACCTAGTTTCCATACGAGCAGATAGGAGTTTTACATGGTCTGAGATTACCAATGCATGCATGAGGCACAGAGCTCAGGGAAACGCCTCATAATAATCACACATTAAAAATACCTAAGTTCGGAAAGTTTCCTTCTCTTGATAGGGAAATAATAATCCTTATTTAAGCCAAGCGCTACCTGCTAGCAGGGTACTCAGATACCTGCTATCACCCTGCGTCGTATCAGCGATCAAAGCCTCGCCCCAAGGTCACCTCACATGCGGCAGCGGGAACCAGAACGACGTCACCCGGAGTTTTTCCCATCATTCATACTTAGCCGTCGCGTTTTCGCGCGCTTGAAATTTTTCACTTTCCATTTAATCGCGAAAAATAGATATCGTCATTCGAAAATCTAAGTGCGTGAAATTCCCACTCCAGGTGTAATAATCTTTCGATTTAGGCAATAAAAAAATAACAGGAAACCACCCTATTGTTCTTTCTCTTGGATTTATTTTCGGTCCTGTTACAATGAAATATGTTTACTTACATTTTTTACGCAGTGTGCAAATTCTAGCAAAAACTGTTGAAAAAAGACGTTGACAATGTATATAAGTGTCATCACGTTATCGCTCGAAGTGGTAGCTGAGTCGTTACAATTTCACCCAAGGGTCGTTTTGCTGTGTACCATGTAGATTTAGATAATAAGTTGTTAGACACATTTAAGGTCTTCTCAATCAGAATGGCTTTCTTTATTGTTGTGGGAAATTCTTCACACCCATTTCCCCAGTGATGGTATTAGCCTTTTATGTGCAGTAGAGCAAAGAAAGTGGATGAAACAGGATGTTTGGTCTGAAGAGGGGTGGGAGGATTTAGTCAACATGATATGGTACCAATTTTAGCCAAAAACTGTTGAAAAAATACATTGGTTATGTATGTAAATTTAATTTCCAGGCTCGCGCAATGTAGGTGATGAAGGCACAATTAAGGTCTTCTAAATCAAAGCAGCTTATTACTGTGGGAAATACATTATCCATTTTTCTTGTAATGGCACTAAAATTGAGGTTTTTCCCTACAAATGCATTTTTAAAATATCTGAAGATTTCCACCCTGAATACATATTGTGCATGTACTATGCGAGAGCTAATTTTGTTGCATCCACGGCATTCTAACATTTGGTATGGGGCATGAATTGGTTAGAATTTCATGTTGCGATGATTACTTTTTCATTTGTTGAATACCGTCGTATGACCGTCTAAAACTGGAGTTTCCTTTATTTTTATTTATTCCTATACCACTGAATACATCATATATTGGCCATTTTACTTCGGGATGTTCAGCAAATTTAGCGATTAAATTGTACGAACAGCCATCTCCTGGATAGGGGAAATCTACCGAGGCGGGATTCGAACCCGCGACCTCTTGTTTGACAGGCGAGGACTCTAACCGCCGCCACCGAGGCCGATGAAGAGTTGTTGAAGAGAGCTTACAATGATTTGTATGAAACAGCCCTTACGCTGGTGTTCTCTGTAATCCCCGTGCCACAAACCCTGGAAGAGGCTTCCACTGTACCTCATAAATGTAGCAATGTGCACCTCATACATGCAGTTGCTAGTGTGCGTAATATTTCTAAAGGCCGTTCTACACGGTACACGGAATTGCGCAATCTGACGTTCGTGCGAAGGCGCAATCAAAATTGCGTAGTGTAAAGCGGGGAATTGCTAGAACACATGCGTTAATGCGTGGATGCGAGACGACAAAATAGCCCCTGTTCTATTTTCGTTCATGCATTCGCGTAATACCGCGCCATTTTAGAAATTAATGCATCTCTAACCTGCGCAATTCCGTGCCCCGTGGAAAACGGCCTTAAGACCGTGCTTTGTGCCTGTGGCGGTCCTCTTGCATGCTGCATGTTGGTGATTGGTCACCCCCTGCCAAACACCCTAGAGGTGGCTCACTGGGGATTATATTAATGTAGATGTAGAAATTATGAATTTTGATTCCAAGTGACGGCAACGTCAACCCGCTTAAAACTCATTGAATTGAGCGCCAAGATATAATCAAGCATTTAATTCAGTGATCTTCTTTCATATTAGAGACCCCTCTTTCCTATGTAATCTCACACCTATTATTGCATATATGACACCATAGAGACATCTCTTTCGAGCGAACCCACCACACTTTCGGGTAAAAAAAACAAGGGCTATTAAAATATGAAAAATTATTAAATTTTGACAAATCTGACCATAGAAATAGTCAAAACCTCTGCGTTAAACAAAAAAATTGTCATACTTTATGGCATTAGGAAGTTGGTTCGCTAATAAGCGGTTAAAAACAAATACTTTTAGTACATCTTGTATAATGTTAGGCACAATGTTGTGGAAGTTCTTAATATCAATAAATTTGGACTTTGCAATATTTCCACTGAGTTTTATTTTTGACACTACGCATTTCGTTGATACAAACAACATTATCAAGCGTAACATAAGTCTTAACCCGTTAACGCCTAGCGGTACCAAATGGTACCAGCTGGTAGTGCTGAGCTAAACGTAACCTTTTTGTTAATTATCCTATTTAATTATGGTTTTTCAGAGTTTCAAATTAATAAGAACATTTTCAATAACATTTTTCCGAAAATTGTGCTATTATAAAGCTGTAATTAACGTATTTAGAGCCGTTTGAAAATTGAGAATTATCAACAAGCCCAAAAAAAAACTGAATTTTTGGAGCAAGAATTTCGATTTCCTTTAGTTACTGTATACTACTTACTTATGCCTTGTTTACTGTTAATATTAAAGTTTTATTATGTAACTATGATTGTTATAATATTTTTACATCATATTTGATGTGAGCCTAATATTTGGGATGTAATGATGCAAAACATTTTGGTGGTACATATGGTACCGCTAGGCGTAACTATTACTGCTAAAAGAATAAATTTTCCACCTAATGACTCAGAATTTCATTGGCATTAAAATACATGATCATCACAAAAATCGCAGAAACTTTTTAATTCAGGCGTTACCGGGTTAAGAGTTCTTCCTTATATAGGTATTGGTGCTTGAAGGAAAGGGGTGGGTGGGTTTAGAAGAGGGTGGGTTTTAGGTGACAAGAAGGAGAAAACCGCGTCCTGCACTAAACCCAATGCAATAAATGAAATATTGCAATGTCCAATTTTACTTATCAATGGCCAAATTCTAAAAACACGTATCTACAAAATAGCAAATTTTCAGGCGAGCAAAAAATCGATTAATATTTTTGATTGTAGACTGAAATTAAAAACTAAAAGTTCATAAAACTAAAATAGAAGCATTCATTTGCAAACAAAGAGTTGTTTTTTGGTTGTATTTTATTTTTTTAATGTTATTAAACTTTTTTTAAGTTACCTGCCTCAAACCGGCCGAATATGAGATACGTGTTGCTAGTACTTAGCCATCGTTATATTACTTACGGTAGATATATTACTTTTCGTTAACAAACATTTTTTCCATTGTAGATGTAAAAACGTTAAACATTACAATCAGCACGCATGATGGTTCTGACAGGTGAGGGTGGATCGCAATCACCAATGAAACAAAATTGGTAAATTTGATGAAATTTTCCTAAAAATGACGCAAGCCTCCCGTTCTCGGACCCACTTCATACCAACCCTAAAAATCCTCACGTGGTGCATCGCCCTTCCATTCGTGAGTATGAACCCACAACTCATGCCTCTCTTGCCGTATTCTCTTCTTAAAGAAACCACCAGCGTGTCTCTCCCATTGAAATCTACTCTTGCCCGCACCCAGGCTTCGGGGAGGGTCCTGTTCTCAGGCCTTTGGAGCGAGGAAAGGGGGAGGGGTGGGGGAGAGGGGTCCTTCGGAGGAGAACGGGCACACCTGGCAGGTGTGCGTGGGTGTGTATATCGTTAGCGGAAGGAGTGAAAGAAGGGGAAGGGTGGGGGGAGATGGGTTGCAAAGAGTATAAGGAAGGGATTCTCTGGGAAAGAGTGTCCCTTTGCTTGGGTGCCTTCGTTGGAGTAATGGTCGGTGAGGTAACTCAGGAATGAAGGAAGGCCGCTGAGATTGAGGAAATCAAAATATCACATGCACACATGCTGTTAAAAACACGGATAAAAATCAAAAACATGCATTAAATTATACATATTTTTAAATAAGTAAAAGATCTTAGCACTTTTATTTATTAAAATATGTCTAACTTCCTCCAATTGAAGCCTGAATGTGTTGAACTTACACATATGTTCGTAAGATATTGCCAACTTCGTTAGAAACGTCATCTTATATATTTGTGAGTAAGTTCAACAGATTCAGACCTCAATTGGTGGAAGTAAGACATATTTGAATAAATAAAAGATCGTAGCACTTTTCCACAAAAGTTTTTACTGCGCACAACACGTTTCGGCTCACTGAGCCATCATCTGATACAAGACCCATGGCTCAGTGAGTCGAAACGCGTTGTACGCAGTAAAAAATTCTGTAGAAAAGTGCTGCGATATTTTATTTATTTAAATATTTGTGAGTTCTAACGCTGCCGTTATAATCTCTTATTGATCGTGGAAAAAAAGACATTCTGAATCTGTCTGTTCTAGAGTCCATCTCTCTTATTTTATTTACATGATCTGATCCACCATAGTATGTTGGCGTTCGTATGATATTGTTAACCTCGGCAGAGAAGACACTGCTCTTGAATTTATTTAAAAGGCTCAGTCTATTTTTTAATCTACGGTCTGACAGAGATTCCCATCCGAGTTTACCTAAGAGGTCAGTTACGCTAACAAGACTAGACCAGACTATCGTGACGACTTTTCACGTAGGTACCTACCTGACAGATAGAATACAGAGGCGAGTAGAAAGATTAGTTAAAAATCGCAGCGGTAAACACATTCGGTAGAGTAAATGGATTAATTAGGAATTTAGAATGGGTAAGTCCCGGCGATCGAAGGGAAAATATTAGGTCAAATCTTTTGTGGAAATTTCAATTGGAATACTTATTTCCTGATGCTTGTGATGTTTTGAGATACCCTAATAATTAGTGCTGAAAGGATCACAATATCTGAGAAAATATTTTCTTCGAATTTATTGACATAAGTAAATTTATCCTATGCTTCAATCTACGCTGCTATTTAATGTCCTTAAACATCCAGAGCATTAAATAAAAAACGCAAAAGGCTGAGTACCCTAGAAAAACCATTTTCATGGTAACTGCAAATTGCATTGCAAAACAACATTTTTGAGTTTCCCTCATCCGAATAGGGTGGTTTCCTATTATTTTTTTATTGCCTAAATCGAAAGATTATTACTCCTGGAGTACGTATTTCACGCTTTTAGATTTTTAAATGACGATATCTATTTTTCGCGATTAAATGAAAAGTGAAAATTTTCAAGCTCGCGAAAACGCGACGCGTAAGTAGGAATGATGGGGAAAAGTCCGTGCGACACATTTCTGGTTCCCCCTCCCGCCTTGTGAGGTGACCTTGATCGAGGCTCTGAGCGCTGATAGGACGCAGGATGCTAGCGGGTAGCTGAGTACCTTGCTGGCTGGTAGCGCTTGGCTTAAAAAAGGTTTATTAATACCTTATCAAACGAAGAAAACTTTCCGACCTTAGCCAGTTTTAATAGGTGATTATTAAGACATGTTTCCTTGAGCTCTGTGCCTCATGCATGCATTGGTAACCTCAGACGATGTATAACTCCTATCCTCTCGTGTAGAAACTAGGTCCCTGTGACGTCACGTGGAGTGGAATCGCATGGGCGCCAATCTGGCCTTTTTCAAATGAGGATAAAATTTGACCCTTGCCATTCGTCTAAACCGGTATTTCAAAAACCAAATAATTTGTGTATTATGAATACCCTAATGGTGGGTAACGAATCGCAATCAATGCCTTTCGTTTTCTTTGATGAAGGAAACTACCCTATTTAGGAGTTGAGACTCTATGTTTATGGACAAAAATGCTTCAAAATGCCTCCCATACCACCTCCTGAAGTATTGCATATTCCCCCGGAAACACCATTCAGTAAGCAATGGCATGAAGTGGTAAAGCGCTGCAACACGTGGAAAGGATGGAGTCGTCCCGTGTTTGCGATGGTTAGGCGTGGGAGGAGGTTGGAATCGGAGATAAGGAAGCTAACAAGTCACGGCATGCGATCGTTCCAGCCGCCTGGTCCTTTGTGCGGCAAAGAAGCGGAGACATCAGCGACCCGTGGAGACCCACCCATGGCGATGTGGAGGGGCCTTCTGAGGCTTCCTTGAGGCTAGGATCGATTAGAAACACCATATAAAAGACACGGGGGGTGCTTTGTGGTCTAGTGGGTTGAAACCCCAATTTTGAACTTTAATTTCTTTGGCAGGGAATCTTCCTCGAGTCTCACACCGGGAAAGACTTTTCCAATGGTGTACCTATGTATCGACTACGTACCGTGCAAGCAAGCGCCATGGCGTGTGGCACGGGTTAATTCCAATACATCATTTTTCCCTCGGACTATTGTGGATAGCAACGTTGTCTCAACTAATAGGAATAAAGGCATCACTCAATAGGATGACTTATTGCGTGTGATATTTTTCCATAGTTCCAACCTCGCACGTATTTTCTATAGGAATTATTAACCATTGGCAAGTTACTTATATGAATATACATGTATATTTTGCTAGTGTGCGTAATATTTCTATGACCGTGCTCATGTGGCGGTCCTCTTGCATGCTGCATTTTGGTGATTGGTCACCCCCTGCCAAACACCCTAGAGGTTGCTTTGAGCAATCATGTTATAAGCCGATGTGAATTGGGCGGTCCCGACGTAGGAGTCAAGGGAACTGCATAGAGGAGGCACAATTCCATCCCATAGAAGCCTGATTTCTGTTGCCACTTCGTATTTTAAACGGTTTTCAAAAATGTCCGTGGGGTGGTGATGAGTGCAATGCGGTCAACTTTTTCACAATATTTAGAAGTATAATATTTATCATTTACGAGGAATTGCATTTAAATGTTATAAATTCGATAGATCACATCGTCATGTACATACATTTCGGTCAACACCCCTAATTATACCTTATTTCCCCGTGAAACTCGGATTATTTTGTCCATCAGCTACATACGCTAGTGGCGGCTTCAGTAAGCCAATTTAAATGCGCGGTGGTTGACAACAGGGGCGCAGCTAGGAATTAAGGCTAGGGGGGGTTTCAGGCGCAACTAATATTGGGGGGGCTGCGGGTGTGGTATACCGGCCAGGGTAAGCGGGAGGTGCGGGGGTCCTTCCTCAGGAAAAAATTAAGATGAATGGTTTAAAATTGTGAGTTTTACGGCCTTCTGCGGGATATTTTATGAATCCTCACACTATTCTGTAAGCAATATAAATCTAGTTAAGTAAAATAGGTTTAACTAAAAATTTCTCTGTGCTCTGGTGGGGCTGTGTGGGGCTGTTTTCCCTTCGCTGCACATGAGGATCCTCTTTTGTACGATTCGTGGTAGAAATCCTAGCTGTGTTCCCACCCGGTGGGCCCGAGTTCAAATCCCGGCAGCGGCAGAGAATTTTTAGAGACTGCCCGATCCCTGTTGAATGTTGTGTGGAGGACATTTCAAGCGCAACACTCCGTCCGTCGGATGGGACGTTAAGCCGTGGTCCCCGTGGTGCCTTTCGTTAAGAGCAGGCTAATGCCGACGCCGGGTTTCTCTCCACCCTTCCTCACCTACCCTTCCCTCATGGCGCAAATGACCTCAGTTGTGCGTCGCCTCCTCCAAATACCATACCATAATCCTAGCTGTGGGAAAAAGACTTTATAGTAGCTGCACATGCAAGTCCTGTGAAAGAAGCCTCCATAATGTGAGAACACCTGTGGAGGTTGGGTTTGTTAATGACCACCCCGATGACTGGTAAGCCCTTCTATTGTCTCGTGGGAGGAGGGCGGATGGACAATGGGGGTCTGAATGGAAGAAGCCGAGGATCCGTGAAGCGATGTCTCCGTCGCGGATTACTTCTTCTGCGGGGCCAGCGGACGAGTCCCATCCGTTTACTCAACTGTGTCATTAGTGACTCATGCGAGCACATGGCCCTCTTCCTCCCAAAAGAGACACTCCCCCAATTAGCTTGACCATGAGCTTGCGCACCGATAGTAAATACAACTCTCCCTTTTCTGTCGGCATTCCTCCGTCCGCAAGGTCCTTTGGGGATTGGAGCTGTGGCATTGCGAAAGATGATGGTCGTCACTTGGTATATCTTTGGTAGGTTTGATTTCTGTCTTGACACTCTCCTCACGGGTGGTTATTACATCTACTTATATAGATGCAGTATTATGACTGCCGGCAGTTGGCTTAATTAGCTTACCGCCTGCCAAATATTCTGCAGCTATAACTCCTAGAGATGCCCTGATGAAGATGGACAGTGGATACGAAACCGTAGGGCGGGCTCGAGAGGTTACAACCTGGGCCGAAGTCTCAAGCTATAAGCCTATCACCTCTGCACTGCAAGAGAGGGGAGGACGGGAAGGAAAAAGGAAGGAATCGCCGCCGGGATAGGTGCCCAACGACGCCTCCTGGGAGTGGATAGGGAAGGAAGGGAAGGGACGAGGAATCCCGCACCGTCACAAAGGCGGGCGGGTCCTTCCATCAGCGAAACCAGCCATCAGCCATTGCTATTCTAAGAATTTTGGAGGATTATCCTATGAGGAAGAATAATCCAACGATCAAATCGTTAGATGATGACGATGGACAGCTCGTTCATTGAAATTTTGGCCGAGATGGAGTTGGAGAACCTGACCCGGTGGAATTCCCGAATATTCTCCTACGATTCGATGCGCCGGGAAAGCATAGGATCATTCTTCCTAGAGTACCTATTTATTGAGTATCTTTCGACGACATTTATTTAGAATGCCTGTACCTATGGTTCCTTTTAAATTAAAAATCATGTATATAACTGTATTTATATGCTACTATTAGGTTTCATATAAAAATATGGTACTTTTCCAAAATAAACATGGTTTTTAGACACTTATTTGGCTAATTGGACTGAATAACATGAATGATATAAAATGAATGAATAATGAATGGTAACAACGGATGTTTCATTGTAAATTCCAGTTACTCCACTGTAATAATAGCATTTAAAAAGCTCGGATTTGTTTTTCTCTTATATTGAGCCTTCAAAGGAAAAATTATCGCTACATCAACCATGACCATTCTGCGATTATTCATCATCTTACCCTCTTATCAAGCGGTTCTCTCGATTGTGGCTCCAATTCATTGCGAAAATGGCTGTTAACTTCAAATAAAGTTCTCACGACTTTCAAAACAGGGTACGCGAATTTTGCAGTTTTATCAATATACTGTAAAACCCATTTCCGACCACTGAATGACTGATTAATACAAATATTTAGAGAGAATGGGGCGATATACGACCAAATTCATAGAATCGACTCCCTCTATCAGCCCAGCAGATCCCCTCCAACGAGCGAAAATGAGTAGGATTAATAACTCCACAGAGACTGCTGGCAAAGCATCATGGATATTATTCCAAATGAAAATTATCATTTTCATAAAGCAGGTTTAGAATTTAGTCGTCCGGACTGTACGCCAGGTTTTTTTTGTACACTTCAATGCTAATCTTTGCCACATATTAGCTTCTTTATGTTTATTTCTTACGTTGACTCGAGCGATCAATTCTGGGTGGGAATTCACACGAAATTGGCAAATATGTACGGACGTATCACTATATTTTTCATACTATGCGGTATAGGTGTAGCACCTGTGTTTCCTGCCGTTTATTAGTGAACCCCTAATCAGCATTCCAGAGGTGGCATGTATGGTATTGTAGAGCTGTCTTCAAACACTTTATTAGGCATGTCTATTGATAATTTTATCTACGTACAATAGGGTAGTTTCCTTCATCAAAGAAAACGAAAGGCATTGATTGCGATTCGTTACCCACCATTAGTGTATTCATAATACACAAATTATTTGGTTTTTGAAATACCTACCGGTTTAGACGAATGGCAAGGGTCAAATTTTATCCTCATTTGAAAAAGGCCAGATTGGCGCCCATGCGATGTGACGTCACAGGGACCTAGACGCTATACGAGTAGATAGGAGTTTTACATCGTCTGAGATTACCAATGCATGCATGAGGCACAGGGCTCAGGAAACATGTCTTAATAATCACCTATTAAAACTGGCTAAGTTCGGAAAGTTTTCTTCGTTTGATAAGGTATTAATAAACTTTTTTTAAGCCAAGCGCTACCATCCAGCAAGGTACTCAGCTATCCGCTAGCATCCTGCGACGTATCAGCGCTAAGCCTCGCCTCAAGGTCACCTCACCGGGCGGGAGGGGGAACCAGAAATACGACGTACGGAGAGATTTCCCGGCATTCATACTTAAGCGTCGCGTTTTCGCGCGCTTGAAAATTTTCACTTTTCATTTAATCGCGAAAAATAGATGTTGTCATTTAAAAATCTAAAAGCGTGAAATACGTACTCCAGGAGTAATAATCTTTCGATTAAAGCAATAAAAAAATAATAGGAAACCACCCTATTAGATTTGTTAAATTTACATTGTAAACTATTGCGCGTGTCATGATGTCTCAGCTTACTAAATATAAATCAAAGAAAAACAATAAATGGAAAACGGTTTATTCAGGAGTAAAATGACAAATTCGCCGCCATCTCTAAATGAATTCAGAGTTAATTTTAAATATATGCTCAAAACCTTCAAAATTAATTTTTCATTCCCATTTGGAATACTTTTTAAATAGTTCTCCGTTCACGGTACCATGCACTTAAGTCCTTGGGAGAGCTGAGACTTCCTCAATTAAGATCGAAATGTAGAATAAACGAAATCCTCCTCCGGCGATTATAGCAAGATAACTTGACGATGAATCTGGACAAGATAACCAGCGGAAATATACAGGGAGAGGTTACGAGATGCACGTGCGACCAATCTCATCCTTCTTCCGGACATGAAAAAAACACCATGCTTATCCACTGAAAGTAGTGATGTGTTTTCGTAAATTTTTATTCATCATTGAGACGTAATATCCGGTATGAAACTCATTCGCGGAGTTACTAGGACTAATATATTCTTTATAAACTGTAAACAGATTTAAATGTAAACTTTTAATATAATTTAAATGCAAAAAATAAAATGTAAAAAAATGTGATTTAAATGTAAAAATGTTAACAGATTTAAAATGTCACTTTTTCCGCGTTTGATAGCGAGTAGAGACTGTTCAGCGTTAGGACTTATTCTTAGAAGTAGGTTTTTTTTGTTGACTGGTGGACTTATTTACTGACTATGTATCACTTCACGCATGTTGCTGAATTTTCTTAGTATTTAATAGCATGTTTTGCTTGCTCAAGTTTCATAGACAGATTGCCTTCATAAGTAGAATACAGATTGATCCAATAGATAATGTGTGATACAGTGGCATAACTATGAAGCTATTGGGGGGGATGTGGGGATAGATTCCCCCAAAGCCTCAGGGAAATATTATTTTTAAACTTTTGTCTAATTTTGACATCTAACAATCGCATCTGCTTAAAGTTAAGTCTGTAGTAACAAAATGGTGTAAAGTTTACTAGGTAACATTTATTTCCAGGCATGTCATTTTTCAAAACTTTTCCCGGATGCCTGGGGGGGGGGGACCCCACAACCCCAGGCCATCCCATCCCCCACAAAACATGTCCTTAGTTACGTCAGTAGTGTGATATGTAGCATACATGTTACGTAGTGCATGTTTGAGAAGATAAATTTCAATCCTCTGGTTCATGTTGATGATGGTTCCACCCGGCCAAACAACTCCGTAAGTGGCTTGCAGCGTAATATGTAGATGTAGATAAAATTCTTGTGAGAGAATTCGGGGTGGGGCGAGGGATTACGTCAAAAAGATGCATCACTCTGTCTTTTTTCGTGACGTAACACTTGTTTGAAACTACAGCTATTTTATAAAAATATTCTAGGTTTATGCTATATAGAGAAGACTTTTTCCGACATCTACCTTCATCTCAATGAAAAAAACAACAGTATTTCCCCTGGTGTAAAGTGTTTCAACTTCAGCTACAAGTATAAATTGTTAAAAGGTTTCACCCAATAAATTCCTAGATAGGTATCTCAAGTTCATAAAAAGTGATTAATTCCCGAATCAGAACAAAAATGCTATCAGTCGAGTGGACAGTCTTGTAAAACATAAGTTCTCCTCCTGAGTGTTGTGCCTAAAGAATTACCGCCTGAATTCGAATACCTAGCTCAAAACCGCTAAACTCGCTCTAATTTTAAGCTTTCTTCTATTCATTCCGCAGTGTGCGACATAGTCTTTCTATAGAATGGGACTCAGAGATGGTAAAGAGACGTATATGTATCGATACATTTTAACAAAATACGCCAACATGTTTTCCTGCGAAGCAGTTGCCGTTTATACGCGTTTGAGAACCGCCAAGCAGCAGGCACACAGAGCGTGTCCAACGGCATGGAAAACCTCGTGCTCCCTCTTTCCTTTGCGCGGGTCTTTTTTTCCTTTCCAGCGACTCAACCCAATGACCACACGTCAGTCCGCTTTGGTCGATATGAGCCCGGATAGCTCAGTCGGTAGAGCATCAGACTTTTAATCTGAGGGTCCAGGGTTCGAGTCCCTGTTCGGGCGAATTTTTTTCCTCGATGAAATAAGTAGGATATTTTTTCTTTTTTTCGACCAAGGTCTAAATCCGTAGGAACGCTACATAATTTAACGTTTTCTATTTTGTTGCGTATTTTATTTTAGAATTGACGTGATAATGTTGGCATGTCAAGCTTATTACGACTTGGATGGCCCTACAAGGAGTTCAGATTCCCTGCCATAAAATTCTGGACGCATACCTTAAAACGTTTACCGCAGAATTCCTAAGTATATTCAACATATTTCCTGTGGAGTTTCTCAAAATATTGCAATAAGTTTTTAAGGAATTACTACAGGATTCCTTAGATTATTTTAGACATTCAACATAATTCCTTAGCAGTTTTTGTCGAGTTGAATAGAATTCCTCAGTAGTTTCTGTAAATTTCTACAGAATTCCATTGCAGTTTCCGCGGAATGCCGTCCGTGTTGTAGTAAACGTCCTACAGAAATTTCTTGTAGGATCCTTCAAGACGGATATTTAGGTCATGTGAACAATCACGAATTACCACCGAGTGCAGCCTGTGCTCCAAGTGAACGTAATTCAAGCATCCACTTACTTAAGGAGATTTACAGACCGAGTAATTCGAAACTAAATACGTATTTATAACCTGAATCAGTTCATAGATGCAGTGGCTTTCATCTGGTAGTCAGTTTTGTGGTGTTCTGAATACCTCATCTTCGATTTATGTCTTAACCTGATATTGCAGAAAGTTAATTGTTTCAGTACTAACATATGCTCTTAAACATGAATGAGACAATTTTCGGTAAAATGTAATTCCTACGATCGTTCTAAAGGGTTTATTCTTAAAATAGTATGCATATAATGCATTGATGAGTAAGGTATGGAATATGTAACGGCAGAAGTAATCATAATTCGGGCGTGCTAATGGAACGTGTAAATATCACATGTATTCAGTAATGTGTAAATATCAAACAAGAAACCTTTTATACGTACAACATAGAGTGGGATAACTCATCATAAACCAGAACTTTTACGGATTTCGAGGGCTACTTCCTGATTTGAACCGTTCCGAACAGTAAATTACAACATCCCATTCGTTTACCTGTAATGGATTTAATGCTTGAAATACATTCAGATGTTTTAATGCATATTCAATGCTTTCCTTCGACGTATTTTCTCGGATAAGACAATTAATTTTATAATAGGAAATGGTTTGCTGCGGTAAGTACTTTGCGGAAGGATTGAACCACGAATATTACAGAAGTGGATCCTCAAATCGGCCTCTGAATGTGTTGTCACCAACCGCGAACTTAAATGGGTTTGCAAAAGTCGCCACTCGCGTCCGAGTGATTGATCCGAGCTTTACGGGGAAAGAAGATATAATTAGGACTATCAACCGAAATTTACATTCGTGTTGATGCAATTTATCAAATTCATGACTCCTCAATGCTGTTCCTCGCAATTACGAACATTATATTGCGAAATATTGGAAAAAAGTGGATCGCATTGTACTCATCACCGCGCCGCGGACATTTTTGATAGCCGATTAAAATACGACCGAAGTGGCAGCAGGTATCAGCCTTCTATGGGATGTAATTGGGCCTCTTCTATGTTTTCCTCTTGAATTGAACATTCGTGATGAAAAAACACTGATAATACTTGTATTTAATCTCCAGACCAATTCGAGTTTTAGTCACTCAGCAGTTACGATTTTCAATCGCTATCACGACTTTGGTTCTTGAAAATGGCATTGTACTTTCGTAATCGAAGTCGTTTTTCGTATTAAATTATTGCGGAGAATTAATTACCTGCCAGTCTATCCAACCTTCGGGTGAAATCACATAGAAAGTTACCTAACAGTGTTATAGTTATCACGGATTAAGGCTATTGGCAAGGCTCTCTTCCTCGTTAAACGCACTAGTCATGAATCCTAAATATAAGCGTTATGATATGATTTATCGAGTTTTCTCCATTTCAGTCCTAAAAACTGATATAAAATGGGTAGTGATACGTGAAAATCGCGAATGTGATAAATGCGATATTGATGCGATACACGTGAATAAATGCGACAAAGGCGCGGTGACTCGACTTTTATGATATATGAACCGCAAATTTGCCTTTTCGATGGCAAAATTTGTAAATTTAGTACCGATCCCACCCGTGGCTGCGCCACTGCACGTTGGACCTCACTGCTTCAAAGATGGTTACTTGCATTTTCATCGGCAGCTACTAGTGAGGTTGAGAGAGAACCCTGGAAGCTTCTGCGATGTTAGTCAAATATATCGTGCTATCTGCCTAGAAAAAACCAAGTTTGGTAATGCTGAACTCCTCACAATCTGGACACCAGCTAGCATCGTGAATGCAGAGTGGTTTTTCAGCCAGTACAATCTTGTTGTGAGTGACAGACGCAACCAGTTGAAGGAAGAAAATGTTGAAACTTGTTCAGTGTTGATGTTCAACTTCTGCAAATGATATTCAGACTAATAATTTCATTTTTTATTATTTACATTATATCTTATTCCTTAATTTATTATTGCTTTACCCCAATGCAAGCTGCGTGTTGGTGATTGGTCAACCCCTGTCAAACACCCTACATCTACATCTACATAATACCCTGCAAGCCACCTCTAGGGTGTTTGGCAGGGGGTGATCGATCACCAGCATGCAGCATGCATTTGGACTCCCACATGCACACCACACCGTCCAAAGAACGTCCCGTATAGTAGCAAACTATACTACTATATGCTGTTAGAAATAGAATATAGAATAGAAATTCAGAAACATGCATTAAGTTTTACATGGTTATTAAGCTACACTACAAGTCATGCAATCTATTTACGAGTTCTATTGCTGCCGTTATAATCTCTTATCGATCGTGGAAAAAATGACATTCGGAATCTGTCTGTTCTGCAATCTATCTCTCTTATTTTATTTATATGATCTGATCTTCCGTAGTACGTTGGCATCCGCAAGATATGGTTAACTTCGTCAGAAAAGACTTGAATTTATCTAAAAGGTTTAGTCTATTTTTCAATCTACGGTCCGACAGAGATTCCCATTCGAGTTTATCTAAGAGGTCAGTTACACTAACAAGACTGTCGTAACGACCTTTCACATACCTGGCAGCTCTTCTTTGCACGCGTTCTAACTCTGTTATTAAGCCTTTTTCATGAGGGTCCCAAACACTGGCAGCGTATTCTAAATGTGGTCTAACGAGGGAAAAGTAGCTAATTTCTCTCACTTTGTCGTCGCACTTTCCTAATATTCTTTTAACAAAACCCATTTTACGATTAGCTTGACCGGTTATTTCTCGAATATGTTTATTCCACGATAGATCATTATTGAGTCTAACCCCTAGATATTTTACGGATTCGACTGCCTTAAACTGGGTGCCCCGAATGATATAGTTACGCTGTAGGGAGTTATTCTTCTTCCAGAAATTCATTACGACGCATTTTTCCAAATTTAATTCTAACTGCCAAGCATCGCACCAAGCTTGGATAGCAGCAAGGTCATTCGTTAGTTCATCTATATCTTTGCTGGAATGGATTTCTCTGTAAACTACAGCGTCGTCTGCAAAAAATCGTGACTTACTCTGCACCTCCCTAGAGGTGGCTCGCAAGGTATTATGTAGATGTAGATGTAATTATTTAAACTATCCGTATTTTTTCAAAAACTGTGTTACATCTCACTTTGTCATCAACTAATAGTGATACATTATGAAATTGAATAAAAAATAAATGCTTCAAATTCGTTCAATGGTATCAGGCTCAACTATGTGGAAGTTGATATTCGAAAACGAAAAGAAGGCTTCGTTGACTTCCACTGATTTATTTCCTTGGTACGACATGTTTCGATCCATAGAGGCCGAAGTCTCCTTTTCATTTTCAAATGCTACAAAATGCTATAAACCGTAATTGAATGTGATGTAAAATTAAAATAAAAGAGCTATTTTCACGTGTGTCTAAAAATAGGGTACGTAAATGGGTGAACATGGGATATATTTTTAAAGGAGTGGTCAAGAAATTGGAGAAGGTGCGGAGAAAAGCTGCTAGGTATGTGTTGGGAAAGCATAAAAAAACGGAAAGTGTTTCAGAAATGAGTTCTAAGGTGGGAGAGCTTACAAGAGAGGAGGAAAAGAAGCAGGCTATGTGGCATGTTTAGAATAATGAGTGGGGAAAAAGGATGGAAAGAATTTGAGAAGGACATATCAAAACCCAGCTTTGTTGGAAAAAATGGTAAAGTGCCGATCACAAAGGACAAATGCGAAGCAGTTCTCCTTCTTGAATAGGACCATAAGGGACTGGAACGATCTACCAGCAAAACTATTTGAGTCCTTCCCGAGAAATTGACACAGTTTTAAGAAGCGGTTGAAGAAGTAGGGACCAAGGGCTTTTTATAATGTTTTCTATTGTTTTTTCAACTGTTTTCTATTGTTTTTTCAATGTTTTCTATTGTTTTCTTTCATCGTATGTACATATTACCACCAGGCCAATGGCCTACTTGTAACAATTTTAACAATAATAATAATAATAATATTTCATTCAGCGTATCCCCGGCGAGTCGGTGAATGAGAATGGCGTTCATTCTGACTCACCTGCGGAAACCAAAGAGTCCGCACGTGCGCGAATATTCATTCTGGCACGTGCTCATCACTCACGCTTCGGTGGGCACGCGCTCTCGCTCGGAAATTTCGGGTGGGGGGCGGGATTTCACTCAAGGCTCGCACGAAACTTCCCCTCCCATCTTTCTACTCTTTCAAAATCTCTCCATAACGGCCACTTCGAAAAGATTTGAAATCGTCTCGCGATTTTTAAGTAATGATAAACACTTTAAGATTATTTTCTGAATAATATGATGTATTCAATTTACATTTGAAATGATTTCATTTCATTTTTTTTAACTCTTGAGCTGAAATGGCGAGTCTAGCTCGTCATGAACTTTTGATGACAAATCGCGTAATGAAGAGTGTTGCTCGTCAACAGATTTTCATAATTTTAGCACTCCTTCGGGGAAGAATAACTATATTTGAAAGCTTAAAAGTTTTAAAAAATTCCATAATTTACACAAAGAACACATATTTCATGGTATATGATGAATTGGAAGAAATGAAATGATTTTATACGAGTCCCAATCTTAGGATTGTTGACTTATGATGATGATGAGCGATAGCTTTGTTATCGATGTATTTATCTGGATACTTAACAATGTGAAATAATAATCGCTTTTTATTTGACTGTAATTCATAAGTAATTCTTCATGGAATATGATGAATTGGAAGAAATACAATGATTTTGTACGAGTAGCAATAGCTTTGTTATCGATGTATTTAACTGGATACTTAACAATGTGAAATAATAATCGCTTTTTATTTCACTGTTCTAAGTCATAAGTAATTCACAAACCACAAAATATCATTGTATTACCCTCAATTTCCTTTAAAACGAACCACAGAAAAAATAAATTGAGGATAGGAGTGCGACATTCAGAAAATAAGTTGGCATGGAAGGGGTTAAGTCGTGTTGCTTGATGGATTTTCTGAGCACAACCTGCAAGTAGGTGGCAATGAAACGACGAACGGAACGGATTTTTCTGTAAACTACAGTTTCTCGTCTTCCGACGACACCGTAGTTTACAGGAAAAAATCTATTATCACTGTTTACTATTTCACCAATATCGTTAGTATAGAAAAAACGAGGAATGTAATACTTTTTCTCAAGAATATTGATCATTGACCTAACCTTAAGTAAACCAGTTGCCGTTTTTAATGCACCCCAGTGTTATTAATCTAAGGCAACTGTTTAAAAACGTGTTTCAAAATTCCAAGAACACTATAAAACCGATTATTTTTAAGAATATACCCACATTATCCCAAAATTTTTTCTGTTCTCATGAGATCTTATGGAAATTAAATGTTTCGTAAAATTAATTATTACGCAAAAAATCATATAAGTTGATGCATTGGGAGTCCAAGTTATTTTCCTAACGTCTTTAGCTGCATGATTTAACTCGAGCTGAGATTTTTTTCGAATGATATTGAAACGAGCGCATTACGGATTACGAACGTTACGGATTCTAAAGACTAATTGGATACCATGAATGAAATGGCTCTGTTGTGAGGAGTTATTTTTGACCAGAAATTCATTACTCCGGATTTTTTTTCAAACTTAACTCTAACTGCCACGCATCATAATTTAATCACTATTTAGGGGAACAGTATCAATATTTGAAAGTTTAACAGTTTCAAAAATATATAATTTACACAAGGAACACATATTTCATAGAATAGATGAATTGGAATTATTCATAGAATTGGAAGAAATGAAATGTCCTCCTTGGATTGTAATAACGTCGTTCTTTAGTTCATCCCTATTTTTCTGCTAGGGATTTTCCTATACACTATAAGATCGTTTGCAAATAATCAACATTAACTGTCCGCCACTTCAACAATATCATTGATAGTGAGAATGTAGAGGAGGGGGCCAATGACATTGCCCTGAGGGATGCAAGAATGACTTTAACTTCGTTGGGGACTGCACCGTCTAATTCCAATCGTAGCACGCGATCTGTCAAAAGGTCTCTGATATATCGTCAATTTTCCAGTCATTAAGTACTTCGTGTTGCTTGATCGATTTCATAAATATTAGCTGCAAGTAGGGAGCAATACCTGAGACTGGCTTTACAGGCGCAAGAAGGGAATATAAAATTAATACTTGCTGGCCGATTGATATCATCCTTGTTTCTCAGCTAAATCAAATATAATCTTACATGCGCAACACGTTATTCGTGTTTGATGTCCTAAATGAACTTCTAAAACTTATTCTTACTTACTTTCTCAACAAAACTTTTGAAATTTCCAATAATTGAAGGGGCTCTGGATAGTAATTTTCTTCTTTTAATAAAATGAGTATATTTTAAAAAAATGATATTTTTTGTATTGTGATATTCACCAATTTCGTTGATATAAAGGAGGAATTGTGGTTCTATGACACTACAATAAGGTCACATTTATTCTCATGAGCCCCTAGCAGGCGGGATAGGAAATTAATATTAATACTTAAAAACCACAACAGCCGAAAAAAATTCGCCCGAACAGGGACTTGAACCCTAGACCCTCAGATTAAAAGCCTGATGCTCTACCGACTGAGCTATCCGGGCTCTTAATGTGTTGGTAGATTAGTGCTTGGTAGATTTATCTTACCATGACTAAGTGCGCTACATCCCGTTTTCAAATATATATTGTTGTGGACTTTGCTCTCACCAAGAACCTAGCACGCTTGTGGTGAATGTATGGAAAATAATTTTTTCCAGAATAAAGTAACAATAGGGAAAAACGTACCTCTGTACATGAGCATGATACTTTTATGGTAAACTCATCATTTATTATGTGTAATTGTACTTGGCATAGAATGAGAATTGATGTAGTCACTGCTTTTGTAGGCGACCGTAAGCATACTAGGTAAGTAATAGGTTATTTGTCGTAAGTGGATTTCGTATACTCATAATTATTACCCTGCGAACCACTTCTATGGTGATTGACAGGCGGTGAACCATCATAAACAAGAACCAGAGGATTTAAATTTACTTCCATGATGATGCACTACGCAACATGTACCTACTCTACATATGACACATTAACTATAGAATTAATCTATATCCAACGTATGAAGATCATGACGCATATTTACTCATATAGAAAGCCAAAACTTGCCAATGATTAGTAATTAATGTACTCTATCCATGCAAGGTTACAAAAATGCTAACTAGTTTGGTACCGCGAAGGAACACATTGCATACAATGCCTAAAAATGATAAGAGGAAGATGAAGTAAACTGTGGAGAGAATTTAAGGACGAGAATATACCTATGGAAAAGGATAAAATGCATAAATCATCCTAGCGATTGATGCTGTTAATTTCATTTCTCGATAAAATCATATTTTCTTAGAACCTTTAGAATATTATAGGTGTATCTGTACTAGGATATATATTATTGTAGTGTCCATTGCCACGACCATGCATGTAACACCCAGTGTAATCAAATGTTACCTCAAGATACATAATACGTGGAAGTGTATTCACATGTTAGTCTTTTATTTTACGGAATATGTAGGTTGGCGGTAACTATCACCACCTGCATAAATGAGTAGATAAGTGATATTTTTATTGATATTCTATACCCTGCCCTTGTATCACTCAAGGCCGATCGGTCGTTTTTCGCGACGTTTTAATTGATAAAAATTTAATCCATCATCATTAATGAGGTACAGGCAAATTTTGAATATTTTGTCTATCTATAGTACCATTGTTTGACGGGATGCTTTATTTATACCCTGAATACGTTCCAGATTTTTTAAATAATACTTGGCTGCTGTTGAGTGAGCAAATGGTGGACTCTTTTTTTGGGAAAATTTTTAAATAAAGTAGAAGAAATATAATCCTTCTGGAAATAGTGACCGGGATACTCCATCAGAGTATTAATGAAAGATATATCTTACATACAACACGTTTTAAATGAGTAATAAGTTCCAAAAAAAAGACCTGTCAAGCGGGAGTGAAGCTTTCTCTTTCAATGCCAAACAAACAAGAAAATTCTAAAAAACGCTTCCTCATCCTATTGCGTGATGGATCCACGATTATTACAAAAGAGGATCCACATGTCAGCCTTTAAATGTGTTGTCGCGCACCGCACATTTAAATGGTCGCTCGCGTCACTGACCGATTTTCATGAGGAAATAAGGTATAATTAGGGGTTTTAACTGAAATGTATACACACGATGATGTCACCACCTGCACAAATGAGACGATGATCTATCAAATTCATTACTTTTCAATGCTCCTCCTCGTAATTAGAAACATAATACCGCAAACCGTAAACTGGAATTTGTATAAAGAATTCTCGGTAAATGCCCAAAAAAAAGGTGAAAGAAATAAGCTACCTGACTTTAGTGAGGGAAGCCTCACTTAAAATTAGCTGCTAGCGTATGGGGCCCTTATGAAGTAGGACTAATTGCTGATATCAATTGAGTACAGCGCAGGGCGGCCAGATTTGTGATGAGTTGTTACGGCAAAAAGTGCAGCGTTTCCAGTCTGTTACACGAGTTAAGATAGGAATCTTTACAGGAACGTAGATCGAAGTATAGACTTAATTTACTCAGTAAATTCGAAGAAGATATTTTTTCAGACGACGGGAATCATATCCTTCGTTTACCGTCGTACTATGGTAGACCTGATCATGTGAAGAAAATAAAATAAATAGACTGCGAAACAGAGAGATTTAAAATGTCATTCTTCCGTTGTTCTATTAAGGATAGCAACGTTATCTCAATTAATAGGATTAATGGCGTCACTCTCTAGGATACCTCATTGCATCTTTTTTTCCATAGTCTAACCTTGCATGTATTTTCTATAGGAATTACTAAACATGGGCAAGTTTTTTTTATCAATATGCACGTATATTTGGTAGTAGACGTGATATTTCTATGACCGTGCGGTGTGCATGTGGAGGTCCTCTTGCATGCTGCATGTTAGTTATCTGTCACCTCCTGCCAAACACCCTAGAGGTGGCACGCAGGGTATTATGTAGATGCAGATGACTTGTTGAGTAGCCTAGTAACTTATTTACTATAACTGAATGCATGTTTCTGAATTTTATAATTATTTATAACAGCATGTGGTAGTATAATTGGTTACTATCCGTGACGTTTTTGGACCGTTTGGTGTGCATGTGGAAGTCCTCTTGCATGCTGCATATTGGTGATTGGACACCCCATGCCAAGCACCCTAGAGGTGGCTCGCAGGGTATTATCTAGACGAAGAATATAATGCGAAATAATTCGATCGCATTACACTCATCACCGCGTGCGGAAATTTTAGAAAGCCGATTAAAATGCGACCGATAGAGCAGCAGAAATAACCCTTATATGAGATGAAATTTGGCCTCCTCGAAGAAGTCCCATTGGATAAATCTGTGTAGGTAAGTACCATGGAGACTAGGAGAGTAGGATGTACGGGAAGTGTGCTGAAAGAAGGAGACGGAAAGATCGTAACGCAGGACGGAGCAGATATGAGAGTCCGGGTGGGTGCACCCTTGAGGTGAAACGCGACGAGGCATTTAAATTTCCCCCGGCTGCGCCGAGCGAGGCCTCCACGCTTCGTCTGCCGGAAAAAGGAGAAGACCGTCATCTGGAAAAGTCAAGTCGCGCAGGTGACTCGCGAGGGCCGTGTGCGTATAGGCGAACGCATGCGATTGTAAAGCCAACTATTCACTACACGAGTCTTGCTCCCACTTGAGGAATGGAATAAATTTGTGTCGCAATGACCCCGTTATGCACCAAGGATGAGACTCGTCCACTTGAATAAATAATATCTGCATCGACATAATACCCCGCAAGCCTCCTAAAAGGCATGTGGCAGGGGGTGTTAGGACACCAGCCGTTTACAACTATAAAAAAAAATTAAGGGCTCTAAAGAGGTTGGGACTAGCGTTTATTAAAGTCCTTTATGGTTCGGGGGAAAAACGAATTCCCATATCTATGCGTTCGGTAAAACATCTCTCTTAATTTATCGCCTCTATCGGACCTGAAAATATAGTGTGGCTCTAATATTATGTTCCCTGTGTCGCTCTTAAAGATATCCATTCTCAATTGTTCAAGCAATCTAAGCCTAGCGCGCAGCCTCCGAGTCTCCAACGGCTCCCAGCCTAATTTGCTTAACATCTGGGTAACACTGTCTGTTCGCCATATTTATATAGCCTCGTATAATATTTACGTACCCTCGGTACGAAGCCATGATAGGGCGAGGAGACACCTGAAAAAAGTACAAGATCATAATATCTAACGATGTCGTTAGATGTTACGATCGTGTACTTCGTTCAGGCGTGTAGTATTTCCATGATACCGCGTGAACGGCTGTGAAATTCACATGAATTATAATATAATCAACTAAATGAGTCAGATCATATAAATAAAATAGGAGATATATACTGCAGAACAGGTAGATTCAGAGTGTTTTTCCGCAAACAGAGTTGAAACGCGTGCAAAGAAGAGCTGCCAGATATTTGCAAAGTCGTTACGATAGTATTGTCAGTGCTACTGAACTCTTTGATAAACTTGAATTGGAATCTCTGTCAGACCGTAGACTGAAAAATAGACTAAACCTATTTGATAAATTCAAAAGCAGTGTCTTTTCGAACGAAGTTAGCCTATGTTTTGAACGCCAACATACTATGGTAGATCAGATCATATAAATAAAATAAGAGTGATAGGCTGTAGAACAGACAGACTCAGAATGTCTTTTTTTCCACGATCAATAGAAGATTATAACGGCAGCGTTAGAACTCACAAATAGATTAGATGACTTTTAGTGTAGCCTACTAACTTATGTATAGCTTAAAAGATACAGTGTCCGGCGTGATGCGGTGGAAATCTTTGATATTCAGCTTATTAAAACAACTTGTCTGTTTCCACACTCTTTTTTTTCAGCGACCATGGTTTCGGCAACTTGTGCCATTGTCAAGGTGGCACAAGTTGCCGAATGGTTGGTGAAAATAAAAGAGTGTAGAAACAGACAAGTTGTTTTAATAAGCTGAATACGAATAGCTTAATGCATGTTTCTGAATTTTCTTACTATCTCTAACAGCATGTTTTGGGTACTCTTGCTTTATTGGCAGATTACCTTAATGAGTAATTCGCAAGTTTTGCCTTTGCATAAATGTGGCAGTATAATTTGTTAGTATGCGTGACATTTTTTGGACCGTGTGATGTGCATGTGGGAATCCAATTGCATAATGCATGCTAGTGATTGATCACCCCCTGCCAAACACCTTAGAGGTTTCTCGCAGGGTATTATGTAGATGTAGATTTGCCATTCGTAAAAACTCTCCTTGATCCAGAATCGAATCACGCACCCGGTCAACGCGCAATACACCACGCTATCCGGGTTCCTGATGTTGCGATGGGATGATTCAATTGGAATGTGAAAGTAGGAACATTGCTAGGGTAGTAGTCTGCGCACTAGCCCGGAAAGTTAATGGCCCATGGTAAGATGGTATTTTTCGTAGGAATTTATAGTTTAATTTAAAACTTTAACCTTTTATTTTTTCATGGGAATTAATTTGAATTCTCTAGTGTTTTCCCGGCGTATGGAGTTCGTATGGCTTCCGGGTATTTATTTATTCCTTTATTCCATCACCAAAAACGGCACTAAGGCTTTTACATTGTCTGTTACTTAAGTAAATAATAGCTAAAAGATAAAAAACTATAACGCAATAAATAAAAACTAACAGAAAATTAAAAATTTTAAACATAAGAAGGGGCACTATTGATTAGACAATGGTGAATTATTTAGATGGCATTTTTAGGAGGATTTGTAACTAGTGGCAGAGGAAAAGAGGTCCAGGGAAGGGATTTTTGAAGCAAAAATCACCAGTATCCCACCAAGTCTATATTGACTCGGCTTCTAACGAACTAATTCAGAAACATATTGAGTTAATACCCTGATGAGATATCTCGGTGACTTTTCTCCACATAAAGATGTAGAATTTTTCTGAAGTAAGGGTCCGCCGATTTGTCACGTAAAAGCACTCAAATATTCTCAAAATTTCTGAAAAATGAACACATTATTGATAAAATATTATGTTTACAAATGGTGATATTTTTCTTCATGATTAACCTTCCATTAATCCTACTTGAGCATAACTCTATAAGATTTTCGAAGGAAAATGAGATTGGGCGTTTTCTTACGAAATGTCTTCGTGTCTGAGCCTCTGTATCGAGGTAACGAGTGAAGCATATGAGAAGTTACTTAACATTTCCTAATCACCAATTATTGATGCATATTTTCCCGAAGTTTGTTTACAATCACGTTGAGGATATGTATTTAAAAATACGTTTTTGATATTTGGTGAGACCATAACCCAATATTGGAGGAGAATAAGTGAACTGCCGCTTAAAGCAGAGCTACTGATTTCTTTTAGCACGAAAGCGAACTTCTTCATGCTAGGCCATATTTTTTTATATTTCGATAAATATTTCGACTCCTTATTTATGGAAACATAGGAATAAATAATCTGAGGTTTCGCGCGAGATGGAGTGGAAAGGGAGCATAATGAAGAAGCAGGAGCAATTTCCACAAATTTTACATTTATTTTACGACCGGTTTCGCTTACAGCATCATCAGGTCAATGATGCTGTAAGCGAACCTGATGATGCTGTAAGCGAAACCGGTCGTAAAATAAATGTAAAATTTGTGGAAATTGCTCCTGCTTCTTCATTACGTAGTAATATATTGTCTTGCACCCATGGCTTCTTTTCTCGATATTTATGGACTTTTTTGTTTTAGTATGGTGCACACGTTGTTGTGACCTGGAGACGCTGTATTTCCGTCAGTTTTTTTTATCTCCATGGTTATTCTAATGAATAAGGTATGAATCGACTCTGGTATAAGAGTCCTGTTTTTTTTAATTGAAAATGACTTATTTTACGTCTTTTCATCTTTCTATCTTTTCATGATGTAGCCTTGGAGATAACCTTTCCCACATGAAAGTGGACTGTACCTGCCCATGGTATCCACTGTCGTGATGACATCATCACCGCACGCTAATCGCCATGCAAGAGACGCAGTCACAACACACCCGTCTCCGAGCATGAAGTCACCCTCCTCGTATTGAACGGCTGCTTTTATGCCAGTGATGGTGGAGTGATCCGTTAACGCTGCGACAGGAACCAGGAGGAGAAATACTGGGGAAAGAAAAGGTAGGTACACATGACGTCATCAGGGAGGTCCCCGCCGTCGAATAACTGAGTGTCTTATGAATGTTTGACGTTGATTTACTCACGTTGGGTAGTAGTGGCGAGCAAGACGTAGTTCAAAGACACTCTAGTGTCAATAAAATAAGATGGCCCTTTTTCACTATATTTACTTCCGTTCGACGAGTTCCATTTGTTCAAATATTATTATCGAATAATTACCGTGCTAAGAAACTTGGAAGTGCCATCTTGTTTTATCTACATTGCATACGTAATATTTTGAGCATTAAATACTTTACTTGGGTGCTCTACCAACTAGTGTTCTAAATCACATGCTCATTTTTTTTTTAATTAATGTGCAGATCTATTTATATGGTAGTGTCTTAAGAACACGGCGTAGGATGAATTTAATCGTTATGATTTTTATTGTTATCAGCGCTTCCCAAAAGAAACCGGATAAAGAACCTACAGAAAACTATAAAAATTAAATCTTGCATATGGATTGCATATTAGGTATAAGAGTATTTTATAAGAGCTTTTTTAATAGTGTTTATCCTCAGTCTAACCATAATTTAAGCAGGCGTCGATAAAAAAAGGTTGTTAATCTAGATCAACTGTTAAAAAATAGGGGTTTCAGAATACCGAAAACCCGGTGGAGCCGATTATTACCCAGAACATACCCACATTCTTCCAAATATTTGTGTGTTGTGATGAGATATATCAATAACGAATTGCCGCTTCATGTTGATGTAATGAGATATTTCGTCAAATTAATAAATTCGTAACTCATAATGTAATGTTATGCACCGGGAATCCAAATTTAGTGTCATCATATTCAGCTGAATGATTTGTAAACATTCAAATGATATTTGGAAGAAACTGTATCTTATTGGCGCAGTTATGTCTCAAGGTTTTCCGCCGCGTCAATTCATCTTCGTGACGGCAGTTTCGTCGGCGTTCCCGGAGGCGTAACTAGGAGCTGAATTTACTTTGTCTCTTAGCTTCCATCAACGTTTGTCTCTTATTGGTTCACATTGTTAATTACAAATCGGGATATTGATACATTACCGTAAAAAGAGATCTGTAAGTTATTTCTTTGGTTTGGTCCTGAAAGGGTCAATGTCAAAAATTTACAATTTTGTATTAATACCTCCATTATAGTTTAAATCTTGGGGACTATGTAGTGTAAAAAGGGCCAACGCCTGAAACTAATGGGAAAAAATAAAACAGTAGTCTGTGGGCCATTATCATAACACATTATTGAACTCTAAAAAATCAACATACAGAAAATAAATACTATAGAAAAAACATAATCGTGGTAGGAAAAATAAGGAAATAATTATCTGAAAGTTTCAAGTAGATAGCTTTTTTAACTCCAGTTTAAAATAAGTTTGCATTTTCTATTATAACTTAAGACTGCTCTCCTAAAAAGTGAGCGATTTTGAAATTGGCCCTTTTAGCACCAAGCCACAGCATTAAAAAAACGAGAATGTGATTTTGCAACTTTGCTCGGTAAAACCCCGAGTAAAATATCCACGAAATCGCTGTCATACGCACCTAAGTAAACCGCCCACGAATAAAACCTTCATTTCATGAAAGTTCTCCTCAAGTATTCGCTTCCGTGAGAAGACAACACTCCCACAGCTGTTACGTCCGCGATTAGATTCTCCCACACTTGTGCGTTTGCTAGTTGCTTAGCATTTGAGATTAATTTGAAGGTATGCATTTGTGAGAACAAAAGGTCACTTGAAGTTAAATGGCCTATTGAGGCCTCTAAATTTCGCTTAAGCGTCATCTGGTAGACACGGCATATTTTTACTCCTTCATGGTAAGGTGAAGAAACGAAGGTGAAGCCGTGGGATAGGCCGAAATAAAAGGAAGCGAAGGACGATCTTGGAAGTGCCGATAAGATGCGAACCTACGCTTATTCTGGGAACGCCGTCATGGAAATGAGTCAGGGGTCACACTATCTTGCGCGTACATCGAGAATAGGTACGAATACATTTGACGGGATCGAGGAAAATTAACCTAAGTGGATGCATGAACCGTGGGATAGAGACGCCTCACACATTCTGAGCATCATCATCAAAATAGTGACTTGCGCGTCACCTTTCGGGTGTATAACGGAAAAATATTGTAATTTCCATTTTCCACATCACAATAAGGTGGATCAAAATCCTCCTAGGATTTTACATCTACATATTACCCTGCAAGCCAATTACAGAGGTGTTTGGTAAGGGGGTAAATATTACCAATATGCTCCAGAGGATTCAAATTTACTTCCACGAACACGCACTACGTAACAGCTACACTACATGTGACACATAAGCAATGGAATCAATCTGTTTCTTATTCTTTATGAATATTACTTATGAAATCAATCTGCCTTTAAAGCTATAACATCTACATAATACCATGCAAGCCAGCTCTAGGGTGTTTGTCAGAGGGTGATCAATTTATGACATTAAAAAAATTCAGAAACATATATTTAGGAATACATAAGATAGAAAATGCTACACCATAGGTTAAGGAACCAATTTCTAAGTACCAACGCTGACTTTATTAGTCTCTTATCGATCGTGGAAAAACTGCATTCTAAACCTATCTGTTCTGCAGTTCTCATTCCCCTGGGGCGGGATATTCAAGTCCGAGATTTTTGTACCCTGCACCTCAAAATGGAAAGGACTGGGAAGCTCTGATAGGCGAAGATGCCATCGCGCTTGTGCACCCGACGACGCCTCCAGGGAGGAAGAAGGAAGGAATGGATGTGGTAGATAAAAAATGGTAATTATGAAGTAATCAATTTTGCACAGTAGTAATCTTAATGTGTCAGGGGATGTAGCTCAGTGGTAGAGCGTTCGCTGTGCATGTGAAAGGTCCCGGGTTCGATCCCTGGTTTCTCCAATTTTTTACGTCCTTTTTATTGCGTCAGCAGAACCAAACTACAGTACCATTCCCTTGAAGAAGTGACCTGCAGTCGGTCACGAAACTTCGGGGCAATTTCGGATATATCACGCGGCATACACCCGTATATCTCTCTTTTATTAGCGTAATGTTATTGAAAAGGACGGAGATTATGTTGAAAACCGACAAGGTGTTCCTGAAGTATTTTTTAATACTCTGTAAAAACTGGAAGTGCCTGGAATAAAGGTTGCGGTGTCAGGAACTTTGGGTGCATTAGTTTTGTTGTGACCCTCACATAAATTAAAGTGTTAATAAAAAAAAATTACTTCATTTGAGGGTTAATAATGTGAACTTTTTTCACAATGGTAGATTGAAACTATTAAAGTTTCATTTAATCACATTTTATTTACATTTATGATTAAACGGTCACATTCCTGGTATCACGACGACAACTTAATGCAGTAAACGATTATTCTTGTTTTCTTCGGGAGATATTTCTTTACCTTCAGGTTTGAATTAAATTACGGAGTTAAATACGCATAATATTCCCCCTTCTCAAGGCCAAAATACATTTTTATTCTTTGCCTAAAAATTCCTTGAAGCGAGAAAGATGACTTAGATTAGATAACTGAGGGCGTGTCCTAAAAGGGGTCGTTGGAATAGGATTTGAAGGAGAGCTCTCCTTTAGATTCGTTTGGATTTTTTTTCTCTTCGGAAGGAGCTCCGCGTTGAGCTCATTTCCCACCCAGCCAAGCGGCGAGAGAGACAGGCCACACATGCAACCGGCCGCGCGTCACCTTCTCCGATTCACACAGGTGCGGCCGGGAAATCCTTTCTCCTCACCCCGGCTGTGTTTTGGGGGGTTGGGCCATGGGGTGGGGAAGCGGATTGCAGGGGGCGTGGGAGTTTGCATTGCGGGTGGAGAGGGTTTGGTTTCCTCGTTGGCCGGCGCTGGTGGAGTTGGTTTGTGAGGTGAGGGTCATGTTAAGTTAGGGGTGAGAGAGTGTTTACTTTTTTTGTGTGGGATATATTACTCATCAATGTTGGAATTTCTCGTGATTCATATGTACTCAAATCATGTAATACCCGCAAATTCTGTAGAATTTAAGTTTTTCCAGGCGTATTTATTTATTTAGTGAATTTCCCGAATACAGCCTATTTTCCAGCTTACTGTAGCATAATATAACGAGTATAAAAATAAAAATTCATTCAAGTTTTTTAAAATTAAATAAATAGCATAAATTTTAAATATAGTAACAATGCATGAAATATGACGATAATTAATAGATTTCTTCTTCATGGCCTCCATATAGATACTTAATAATGTAGTCTTAGAGTATGCGTCAGGGAAATTAAATGGAAAAAGTTTGCCGACGTTTCGATATTTTCTTTTATCTTTACCAGGGCTTAGTTGCACTTTGTTCATCGATTGATAGTGATAATAACGTTAAGAATTTCCATTCAGATGGGAAATAGCCCGGGTGCTAAAAATGTGGCCAGGAAGTTTTAACGGATCAATGTGGTCTGGAAGAGAATTTATGAGGGAAGAGAGGCGGAAGAGGAGGGAAAGCTTGGTCGGTGAAAATCTGGGAATGGGCACTTGGAGGAGCGAATGCGAGCGAGTTGGCCTGCATGGAACTTTAACGTTTAAATTAGAAATAATTTCAGGACTGTCAATTGCAGAGTTGAGAAAATCTGTGTGATATCTGTATGATCTGCAGGAATTGGGTATTGTTTTGCATGCATGGTCCCAACAACTTCAACGGCTGAGTCTACCATCGTCTTCAGGGATAGAATAAGGAGCCAAGTTTTTCTCGGTATTTACACTCTTCGGTAGAGTAATTTTCAAAAATTTGAAATTTCAATGCCACTTTGATATTACTGGGATCGTATCGTAAAGAAGCGATTTAAATTAGTCTAGAAGAAAATGCCATACATAGTGACAAAGGCTTCCACTTAAGTACTACATGGATGAGCATAATTACTCACAACTTACGAAAACAACATCAATAGAGAACCAACCGATAAGGGCCCAATTGAATGGCATATGTTTCACGTCGTCAGAGAAAAAATCTTCTCTGAATATACTGTATATATTTTAGCCTATACTTAGCTTTAACCTTCTGTAAAGATTCTCATCCTAACTTGCTTAAGCCTGAATCACACGATCATTTTTTTTCGTCGCGAAAGTAATCACTATCGCGATCACTTTTCCCGTCGCGAAAAGCAATCGCTCTTGTGATCATTTTTCTGAATCACACGGTCACTCCCGCCGTCGCTTTTCGCATCATTTCCAATATCACAGCTCGTTGTCATAGGACCCTCATCACGAAATTATATAGCGTGTTTGTTTATTTATGCCGTTCCCACATTTGTCAAACGTGGCGCTGCAATCACACCATACGGTCATGCTATCTGATTGGCTGATATGGGGTTTTAGTGACGGTTTTAGCGACGGAAAAAGCGACCGGACGAGTGATGAAAAATAGCGATGGGAATCCACATCGCGATCGCCATCGCGAAAAACAATTGCCGCCGACGATCATTTTGCGCAGTGCTCGCGATAGTGATCACTTTCGCGACGAAAAAAAATGATCGTGTGATTCAGGCTTTAACAAACGCTGCACTTCTGGCCGCCCTGCGGTGTACTCCATTGCGTTCAACTATCATACTTCATAAGGGTCATATACACTTGCAGTACACTCCAAGTGAGGCCTTACCATAGTCAGATAGCTTCTCTCTTTCACCCTTCTATGTCATTCACCAGTGGCGTAGTCGGAAATTTCGTTCTGGGGGAGGAGGGGTTCCAAAACCAGGGGGGAAAACTTTTGAAAACATGGACTAAGTAATGGTATTAAACTAATTTAACACTTTTCAAATTCGAAAAAATTTGATTTGTTTAAGAAATCTTTTGTAAAGTCATGATTTTTTCGATATTTCGTTTTCCTTTAGGAAGCAAAGTGATTGCGTTTTTATGCATCGGGCAGTGGTGGATCTATGGGGGGGATTAAGGTGTCTATAGCCCCCTCTTTGGGTATCCTATTTACACTAGATAGAATGGTAATTTTTTCCGATCCCCACTACTACTGGAATTTTAACCCCCAATTATCCCCCCCCTTGTTCCTATCCTGGATCCGCCACTGATATCGTGGGGGTCCGGGCCCCCACACCCCACTGGCTACGCCACTGGAATTCACCGGACATTCTTTTACAAATCCCAGTTTAATTTAGGCTTTCCCGCATGCTTCGCACATGTGTTTACTCCTATAGAAATCCCGAGTAATGGTGACTCACTATGAATACCTCTTCGGTGGAATGTTACGAGGCGCGCGATGGAATGGAGCTGGCGAGGCAGTTTAAAATCGAGCCCCCATTGGTCTCCCGATTGTCATTGTCCCGCCACCCACTCCCGCCCACCCCACACACCTGCACCCGTGGACAAACCCAAGTGTTCCACACGCTTTGCTCCGGTAGCGAACATGCAAACTGCGTCCGCCCACGCTCTCACATACAAATGAGTGGGCCTCGGTTGAAAGGATTCTTATATCATAACCGATGGGAGGTCCCGTTATGATTCAGTCTACGTTTTCCGCCACGTGTCTGAACATAAAAATTACTATATTTGATTGACAGGTGCATCACAAGTTATGGTATAATAATAATAGTTTATTTACTCCTACATCTTGTTTTTACATCTGAATACAAAAATAACAAAGAGAAGGAGCTCTAGATGGTCTCCAGGGTCAAAGGACCAGAATTGAGCCATCATCAAATAACAAAATGTATCATCATCATTAGTCGACAATCCTAAGATTGGTTTGACGCAGCTCTCCATTTCTCTCTCCTATCCGCTAATCTCTTCATAGCTACATATTTATTCTCTTTTACATCCTTTATAACCTGTCCAATATAACTCATTCGGGGCCGTCCCTTGCCCTTTTTCCCTTCCACTTGTCCTTCAACGATTGTCTTCATCAGACCATCGTGCCTCAAAATGTGGCCAACTAAGTTGTCCCTTCTTCTGCTTAATGTTTTTAGGAGGCTTCTCTTTTCTCCTACTCTCCTTAGCACTTCATGGTTACTCACACGGTCAATCCATTTTATCTTCACAAAATGTATGTCAGTAAAAAATAATAATGCAATAAATTATACATGAGTGTTTTAAATAAATAGCATCAATATAAATTTTCAATTATTCTATCATTCCCCCATCTCCCGCAATGGTCCATACGCTCGTTCATATTCACACGAAGGTGAGTACATCCATCTATGGCATTCATTCATGCTGAGATTCACATAGTAAATTGATGGCTGAGGACTAACAACACGTATCTCAAAATTTGGCCGGTTTGAGACAGGTATTTTAAACAAAGTGAAATGACGTTGATGCGTAGTATTCAAAATAAAATCCAAAAATTGAATCCCGACATCGACCTGAAGACGCCGGGTGGAATACCGGAGAAACTATCGTCGTAAAGAAAATCCACGCGGTGAAACCCAGAAGCATGGACACATCAAAGTGAAATGACGTTTAAAAAATATAACTCTAGCAGAAATAAACTCTTAGTTTGCAAGTGTATTAATAATTTTCAGTTTTATGATTTCTTGGTTTTAAATTTCAATGAACAATTAAAAATACAAATCGTTTCTTTTGCTCTCCTGAATATTTCCTATTTTTGAGATACGTGTTGTTTCGTATTATCAGGGGTAGCAACGGTTATACCTTTCTCATGGTTTTCTTACGGAAAAAATTGATAAGCAGCCTACCGTTAGCTAAGGGGCTTATATCAGGCAAAGGTAAGATTCTAGGGAAGAATAGGTAAGAAATGCCGTCAAATATCTTCAGGCAACGTAAGTCGTGGAGCGCCAAAGGCGGCTGAGCAGCATACTACACATTCTACGCGGCTCATCCCGACATGAATTCAAAGCCTACCGGTGAAATTCGGCGAGTCTTTATGAGAGGTTAACAACTGATAACAGATTTTCCCGTAAATAGAAAAAAAATAACAACTGCAAGCGACCGGCTGGTGAAGATATAAAGCATAATACAAGTACTTTATCCTTGCGGCGGAAAGAAAAAATATATATAATTAGGGAGATCCGAACGTATGACCTACGTATCTGCAATTCTGTGCGCTAACTACTTCAACGCGGCAACTGATGTGTGCCGGGGTCGTAGTTACCACTTTAAAATCCAATTATGTAGAAAAAACTTTGCTGGTATGTGCATGAAAAACTGAAATTATTCAAGGTCCACACAATGAATTTTAAATTATGGCCTGATAATGCGATGAGTACAATATGTATATTAGAGATTCCTCCCGGCATTTTTATATTATCCTACGTCGCTATTCGTGAGAAATTATGTGTTTTTCTTACGACCGTCGTTTCGCCATCAGTTCATGAATGTGAATGATTTTCAAATTATCGCCGTATGATGTTATTTCTACTCATATTATAGAATTGTCAAGAATGGAAAAATTATTCTTATACATAAATCCCGTGATGAAAACTCTAAATCGATGGCATAAAAACAACTTCTACGGAAGTGCTGAAAGTTTGGCAACCATTTTGTCATTACTCTGGATGTTTGTCGTCCTGGGGCCGTATTCTGTAACTCCAAACCGATCGGTGCGGCACCGATTCGTCGGGTGCGGCGTCACACCGACTCCCGGTAAGAAGTCGTGCGATTCTGTACGAACCCGATCGGTGCGGCACCGACGTGAGGGCGAGAGATCGTCGGTAGCCGTACCGACAGCAAAAAGGTGTCGGTACGGCCACCGACTAGTGGGTTTCATGAACTCCCCGGTGCGCATTGGACGTTTTATTTTGTTTTTACCTCATCACCGAGTAAATGATGAGGTTTTCTGCAATGTTATCTTTTTCTGCCCCTTCGAATACGCCTCTATAATTCACTGTGTCATCATATATATTGATTATCTTGACAGAAATATAAGATATTGGTTAATAAACATGAGGTTTGCTAACATATAATGACTTTCTCTCATTTATGTTGCCACTTTCACTCGCTTTTAATAGGCTTCATTTCTCTCTATCATCATTTATTTGCTCCTTTGACATAAAAAATATATTTTTGATTAAATATGAGTTTTGCCGCAATGTTATCACTTGATCTCACTCTGAATAGGCAACAATTATTTCACTCAATCATCATTTGGCGTTTCTCTCGGCATAGAAATAAGATCTTTTTATTAAGTATGAAGTTTGTCACAACGGTATCAGTTTCTTTCATTTGTAACAGGCAACTATATTTCATTTTATGGTCAGCCATTGATTCTCTTGACGATAAAAGAAGATATTTGTTAATAAGTATGAGGTTTGCCGCAATATTATCATTTTCTGTCACGTCGGTGGGCTGGGAAGGGAAACCGACCGGTGCGGTACCGACGAAATACAGAATACGGCCCCTGGCCGTAAAAAACCCATAACAAGCTTACTTGATAAGTGCCTTCCGTATTTCTTCCTTTCACCTTATCTCAATGGCTTATAATGTGCTAACTGGAAAGTCAACCATTTTATTTCTAACTCCTATCGCTGTCGTTTTAGTCTCTTAAAATTACGGGGAAGCCTTCAGCCTCCAGCTATAAGTGCTACCGTCGGTGCCAGATTTCTGCTGGGTGGTCCACAGGTTCGATCCCACTGAGAGCCGAAGAGACTATTCCCCTCCAATAGCTTGACCGCATGGGTCGTCGGATGGGCTACCCGCGTGTCATGCTTCGGATGGTCACGACCCGTCACGGAGAGATCTGTCCTCTGGTGTGAGGGCTTCGGTCAGGTACAGCTGCTGGTCGCGTCGTACACAGGTGTCGCGTCCCTCAAACCGCATGTTACGTACGATGTATTCTCCCTCGTCCGCGGATACGGTTACCAAACACGCATGCCATTCCAACCGTGGAGTTTACGCATGTGTGGCCAGGGACCTACCAAAGGTGCACAGAACGGTGGTATTTAAGTAAATTATTGAGCACACAAGATTTCCGATGAAGGAACAAATTGATTTCACCTGTCTGAAATGAGCTCATGAAAGCTATTACCCATTTCAGTGGGGTGGGAGTTACTATTTTAAGTTAAGGTGTTTTTTAGTCCATTTTATTTCACGTAGCAAGTTTCACGAGAACTTTCGCAAAATTCAAAGGAAAATAATTTAATACAAGCGAATTATTATTTTTTCAGATAGGTAATGATCTTCGCCTTAGTTGCTGTTTTGCCTTCGGGAAATTAAATGATAACACCCGTTAAGGCGTCAAAGTACTTGTTTATTTTTATAACACTGGCTCTAATAGTAGTTCCTCATTGTATACCAATGTAGGATCACGATAGGCATCACTCCAGAAAATGTAGGCTTTCTTAATCCTCTGACGTTATGAGGATGGATTGGAAATTAAATAACTGCTGTTTGAATCAATAGGGGATGTAGCTCAGTGGTAGAGCGTTCGCTTTGCATGTGAAAGGTCCCGGGTTCCATCCCCGGCATCTCCACTTTTTAATCATTATACCCTATGGAGGGGATTTTTTAAGGATTTTGTCGTGTATTACATCAATAGGGGATGCAATGCAAAATATCAATTTTCGAATTGTTTTGATCCTTTTATTTTCAGTTAATCTCCTGCGTCCTTTCCTTTATCCTTATTTAATAAATACTTTTTATGATTTTTACACTGTGCCTAATTAATCTTTCTATTGTGGTACTCCGTTGCCGAAATCCATGTCTTATGAGGATAATGTAACTTTTTCACTACGAAAAAATGAAAGGTCAAGTTACAATAATCATGCCGTCTTACAATCTGAATAATTCGATGAATAAAAAAGATGTGTACCTTGTGCCTTGTAAAGTATTTTTATGTTTCGGTATTGGGTATCTTCTTAACCTCTAATCCTTCGTCTTGACGGCTGAAGGTATCCGCAGCTTTAAATCTGTGGTATTCAAGGATCAGAGCTTAAGTGGAAGATAATAATCCGCCATCTCCCCTTTCACGGGCTCTTCGCGGTAATCGTAAACGGGCATTGATCCTCCTCTTTCAACAGGGAGAGCGTACCAACTTGCAATTATGCATCACATGCTGAAGAGATTTCCGCATGCCTCTTCACTTGTGTAACCGCGACAAGGGATTCTGCGCGTCAAACGACAAGCATTACTTCTATGCCCTTTCCCAGTTCTCGAAGTTCCTTCAACGGAAATTATTTTTTCTGGTGTAATATTTCTTATATTTTACATTCTTGGGTGTCCACATTTTGCAGGTGATGCTTTGCTTTCGAGAAATCAAATGTTCACATCCGCCAAGACATTGGCGTACTTGTTTATCATTATTCTTAACACAAGCTCAAATAGCAATCTCTCATTGTATGCCAATGTAGGATCGCGATGGCTTAATTCCAGGATATATTGGACGTCTAAATCCTTTGACGTTATGAGGATGGATTAGATGCGAAATAATTGCCCATTGGCTTGGTTCAGAATTCCATCTACCAAGAGAACCACTGAGGTGCTAAGTTTTTGTTGAGTAAAGTACTGTATGTGCTACAAGACAGTTTGTTAGTGCAAGTTTTTGCATATTTGTGGGTCTGGAAGCATAAACCACCTAGTACATTAATGCCAGTATAACTCCGGAGGAGATTGATATGCCTTGGTAGTTCTAGTAGTTAAATACCTGGTGCGGATTCGGGAGATCCCATTTACGGCAAATTATTTTTCTTTGGAATTGTCGGACATTGAAGTGCTCCATTAATCTGGATTTCTTATGACCTCATAATATGAAGAAGTCTTTCGTGCTTTGTGGAAGGATACTCAGGTTCTCCTCCTGGCAATTTTTGATGTTGTTAGCTGCGGTTGCTCTACAAGTTCGAAGAACAACTTCGACGTCCGACGATATTTCTAGTTTGCTGCACCGAAGTTCTACCACTAATACGCAGGTGACCCGAAAACCATGAATAGTACTGCAATCTGGCGTTGCGAAAACTGCATGGAGAAATTTGACATTTTAATATATCTCCAATTTTACCTCAAATGTATTTTGTAATGACATCATTTGAGCATTTGGATTAGTTTAATGCATTTTTCAATTTTAAAAGATCCTGGGATGAATGGGCTTTCAAAAATAATTTATAAACTAGCCAATGGTCCTATTTTAATTAGGTTTTTTTTTACTCTCGACATTAATTTTTGGCGTTGACTATCGTCCCGGAATGTAGGCCTTTAAGAATGAAATGTAAAATTTTTGGCCGACGTTTTGGTATATTTCAATACCTTCTTCAAGGCTTTTTTTTTGCAAATAACATACCATGTTCATTGCAAGAAAAGCCCCCAAGGGGTATAAAATATACCGAAACGCAGGCCAAAAAGTTGTGTTTCATTCTGAAAGACTTATTTTCACTGCCAATTGATATAAAAAATTAAGCAAAAAATCGTGACTTTTAGGTTATTCATCGCGAAAACATTGGGATGGGGCTGGAGATTTCGACGCTCGGAAGTGGAAATGATGGGAAAATTAACGTCCGAAACCCACCGGGATGGAGTGGGGGAGTGTGGCAGGTGGGAGGGGAAGGAAATTGGAAAAAAAGTGAAAGTCGCAGGCCGCAGGGGGGGTATATCTGAGTGAAAGCATTCCCCTTCCCTTATAACACCGCCACAATTGCAGCGTGGGGAAACAATCTCGTTTGCTCCCCCGTGACCAACCGACTTCCCCCTCCCCCCTCAAAAACCATTCACTCCAAAAGACCCCTGGTGCCCTCCCTCCCCCCCCCCCTCTTCACTCAACCCTTTCCATGCTCCCATCCTCCTCGCGCTACGGCTTTGCTTTGAATGGACCGGATGTCCAAAATCTTCTCCACGGCCTTGGCGAGATCAAAGTGTGTTACGAGCCAGGTGTTCCAGTAACCATGTGAATCGAAGTATTTTCTCGATCGTCTTTTTTCTCCTTTTCTCTTTTTCTGCCTTATATCGTTTTGTTCTTTTCCCCTCCCCAAATTCGTTGATTAGTGGAACAAACCACCTTTTTGGAAAGCGTAATCCGTAAAGAGAAATAGCAGCAATTGATCGTCTATTTTTGGAGTTTTAGAGATCGGAGGGAGGGATAACCTTTTTGGCATACCTGACACCAGCGCCACTGTGAAGAATGCGGCCAACATCAAACTACTTATCTAATTACACCCTCAACTGTTTTTACTCACTGGCCGGCAGGGTTTCGTGAATAATGGAATGCAGCGGTAATAGGCGATATGAATGAAGTAAAAGCGATCAGTATTGATAAACTGTCTATTTATAATTTTACGGCTTCCTACTTGTATAGCATATAAATTTGAACATGATTGGCACCCGCCGCCATTTTCTGTGACGTAGGTATGCCTGTGAGGTTATCTCTCCCTCCATTCGGAACGACTCCTATTTTTGAATGGATACTCAACGCAGCATGACATTTATAAAATAAATATGCGATGTCTATTATGTACACGCAGTTTTAGTGATATGGCCATGAAAAGAAGAGCAAAGAGAGGGCCTCGTTGGCGGTGGGGTAAAGCCCTCGCCTGCCGCACTGTAGGTCGCGGGTTCGAATCCCGCCTAGGTAGGTATTCCATATCCAGGGCATGGATTTTTGTGTCGTGCTTTGTTGATTCCTCTGTTGTAAAATTCCTCTATGTGCTGTTTACTGAGAAGTTGAAAATTAATAAATAAAATAAAAAACATCGGCGAAAATCGGGATATATTCATTTGTGTTTTCAATTATGTATGTAGATTTGCGTTCATGAATCAGGTAATGTATGCTAGGGTCCAGTCATTTTTCTCCCAGATTGTCGTCGTTGTTTACTCGTTTCTATGCTATTACTCGCTTTGCTCGCTGGGGGGGCTCTGCCCCCCCCCTAAGCCCCCCGAAAAAGGCCTGCGGCCTGTTATGCTCACTGGGGGAGGTCTTACACTTTTTGTTTGCTACTTGTTACTTAAGGCTCGTTTACTTTTAAACTGGCTAGCTTAGGTATAAGCAATATTTCCACTTTCATGTAAAACGAGCGCATGGCACGTAGGCTACAATATGAATGTAAATATTTATAAAGAGAAACGTTTTTCTGAGGGGCTAAAAAAGTAAAATAAATTTCTACGAGTTTCTATAACTTATTCAATTCAAATACAAAAAACGTTGAGACCACGTTCCACTGTAACACCCAATGCATACGTAATATCATAACATAACGACTTTACGAATTACAATGAAAAATACGTTTATTAATTATTTTCCACAAAACTCAACCAAATTCTTGATATACGAATAAGATGTAACAGCTGTTCCCCTTCGTAAGCGAATTACGTAGGGACTGAATATCAATATCTAGAAACAAATGCGCCTTAGCATGAATTGGGGCTAGTATGACGAATTTTATCGAAATATTATTGACCGTGATCGCGAATGATTTCACTTCAGAAATACCTCTATTTAAAGTTTTAATGAATCGGGATACACAAATATCTCAGCTTTAATATCCAACGCAATGTGCAATAAATCTGGTGAGTAACGGATCACAGCCTTTGGTGTACAAGACATTGTGAATATCAAGATTTCGATAATTTTCACAGTTGAATAACTTAGTCACTCAAGGAACGTGATTTTCGCAAGACAAAAAATTGAATAAGAAATACCTTTATCTGCACTTATCTTCCATATTGTATTATTCACTGCCTATCCACTCCTGCAGCTCACGGATAATATTGTACATTAAAAAGGACTTAAAGGAAAAAAGAACGTAAACAAAAATAAAAAGTTATCACCATCACAAAAAATGAAAATAAAATCATTTTTACCTACCTATATAATGTAAGACTTGTTTAAAAGTCTTTCTACTACAATCATGTATCGCCAACAAGATACGAACTATAGTCAACAGCGCGAATCATATTTCTAAATTGGCATTTAGTGCACTTGTTGACCTTGAAATTAATAACCACCACACTTTCGATATAATATACCAAAAACAACAACTAATTTCCTACATTATACTTCTCCGGTTTTCATTTGAATGCGCTTTGATTTAAACAGATGTTTGTTCTTTCGGAAAGAAGACGCAAAGAAATAGACACTTCAAATATTACTTTCTTAATTTCCTTCCTTATACATATCAGTTTTTCGTTTTAATTCCTTCTTTCCCAATTTAGCTTCCCTTGTTTGCATAAACAAATGTGTTGCTATGATTGTTCGTTTGTATGACTGCCACGCCGACATTGGAATTTGGTGGCCATTTTTTAAACTAATCCCCATACTCAATTTTATATGAATAGACAGATAAATAATTGTAAATTTAGTGTTTTCATAATTTTTCCTGGGGTTTCAGACAATTTTAGAGGGGGTCTTCATTAGACTTTTTGCCGTATCTCGTCTCGTTCACCCCAAACATTTGTATTAGTGAGTGAATGAATGAATGAATGAGTGGTCGTTAAGGGGCTTTATCATATATAGATGTGACCAAGAGAAGTTCAGAACAACTGACGTCAAGTGAAAGTTTTAAATGGCACGAATTTAAATATTCATGAATCTTTTCCTTTTCCTAATTTCAATTAATCGATTAGCTTATTTGCGTTGGTTTATTTCGAGTTCCGTAATCATTCTCCAACAATTTCGACGTTATTCGGCCGTTACTCTATGGTTTTGTGATCTAAACAACTGACCTTAAATATTTGAAACGAAAATTATGTCCGGGAAGAGCGATAGCCCTCCTCCTGCCACATCACTCTTAGATGCTGATAGTTCACGAACCATTCAAAAGAAAAAATTCATTTTATTTTAACATTAACATTTTATTCAAATTATAAGAAATTAACTCTTATTACCAAAATTCATCAAATGATACATTAAAAAGGTGATATCACGTATGATAAATATCACGTATATTATATTAATAGATATTTTAATATATACTTTTAGTTGTTTTTGAGTCCTGATATTTGTCCTAACCTATTGGAAAATCAGCAAAAATGCCTCGGTACTTTTAGCATAGTTCCTAGAAATTCGGATGGCACTCAAAGGTTTGATGAATAAGTAAATGGCGTTCATTCTGTGATTCGTTTCAAAATATTGTGACTTTGCAATATCGTTCAGAGCGCAATTTTATGAGGTGCTGAGTTTTAGAAGTGCCTGCATGCGTGGGAAACGTTAATTAACGCTTACAAACTAACTAACGAGTGGCGTTTTTGTTTGTAGAATGGTCTTCAAAAACGGTCAGTTTTATCCTCATGAGCATTACCAATAACCACCAAGAAGTAATTTTTTTACTTGGAATTTACTACGACACTATAGAAAGTCAGTACCTACACTAAACTCGTGTCCAATGAAATATCTTCATTAATGCTTATTTCTAGTATGCGAACTCGTTTGTTTACATAAATAATTCTCATGCAGCCTTGCCAAAACGAATCTTTCGGCATCCGGTCATATGAAAGAAATGCCTGCTCGACGGAAATTTTTTTTTATATATTTTAATATTATATTACCAGTGAATTGCAAACTTTATGTGGCCAAAAATTAATAAATGAAGTTGACTACACTCAGTTTTTGTCGATATCTATGTTCTATAAATACCTCTTTTTAAATCTATTCTGCCTCCACAGCGCATGGCTCCTATCTATGCCATTTAAATCAGCTTCACTTTATTCACATAATTGTCTGAATTTTTCCCGGCAATGGGTGTACAGGTATTATTATATCATTACAAAGATTGCTCATTTTTTGTCGATATCTATGTTCTCTAAATAACTTTTAAAAAATATATTCTGCCTTCACAGGGCATGGCTCCTATCTATGCTATTTAAATCAGCTTCACTTTATACATATAATTATATTAATTTTTCCCGGTAATAGGTGTATGTTATGATAGCATTAGAAAGATGCAGACTTTTTGTTTGAAATGAGATAAAATTTAGAGAATTCTATGTTGATTGATTTCTCGCTCAAAATACCTTGAGCCCCTAACAGGTGGGATTGGAAACTACTGATTGAAACGTAAACCCACCACATCCGAAAAAAAATTCGCCCGAACAGGGACTTGAACCCTGGACCCTCAGATTAAAAGTCTGATGCTCTACCGACTGAGCTATCCGGACTCTGGATGTATGCGGTAAACTGAGACGTCCTGATTACGTATAGTCACTGCACGCGTGCCAAACGCAAAAGCTGAGTCCTAATTCGTCCGTTAGGTACTTAAATACGAGGATTTTGATAGGACGGCATCTTGGCAGGGATTCACAAACTCGTGAAGCAGCATGTGAGTGTGAATTTAGGTACCTTTCTTGGCCACCATATTTGGGCATCGATGGATGAACACTTTTTCCATGATTCAAAGCGTGAGAAGCGTCTATGAAACACGGAAAAAGGAATATACACCCAACTATTACGGCTTAATGATATATTACCTAAAAAAGAAACTTGAACATTTAAATATTGGGCTAAAGGTACTAATTAAAATTTTCCCTTGTTTAACTACTGTTAAGAGAAAAAGGTTGCCTTATTTACGTAAAGGATGAGAAAATGCTTTTCACCGACATCCAAACCTTAAAATCACTTACTTGAAGTAGGTCAACATACGAAAACGTTAACAATGATGAATGTGAAGTATTTCTTCATCATTGTTCAATTCTTTCCAAATGTCATTGGTTTAGTGCCTAGGAGATGGCAGCATCAGCGTTAGGCAGTCCTAAATAATGATCCCTTTATGGCTGCCATCCCAAAATTTAGCCGACCAAATCATGCTCACTTTATGAGTAACGAATGGGGACACAGCTTAAATATTTTAACTATATGGAGCGTTTGCTGCTGAATACTCGTGAGTTACTCTAAAAAAAGGTGATTTTATATTCTCATGAGCACTTAAGCCTGTAACAGACGGGATTGGAAACCATTCTTTGACTAAAATGAAAAAATACTTTGTTTTATTCCACCAACATTTTTAATGGCATGACTAATTTCGACGCAGAGTCCTAATCAGAAGATACCTCGATATCCGATATCATCCGATACAAGATATCATATCTGATGATGACGCTGCTGAGGCGAAGCGAGTGAAACCATTAAAAAATTGGTGAAATAAAACAGTTTTTTTCATTCCATTATTAAAATAAACTTCCACAAAGCCCGAGCCGATATAAATAGACCATTCTTCAAACCCACCATATCACCGCAACCGAAAAAAAAGTCGCCCGAACAGGGACTCGAACCCTGGACCCTCAGATTAAAAGTCTGATGCTCTACCGACTGAGCTATCCGGGCTCATATCACTATTCGAAAATTAACGAGTGGTCATTACGTTTAGTGACGGTGCTGGACTATCCGAGCTCTCTTCAGTATGCTCAAACACATGGACCGTTTGGTGTGAGCTCAGGTGGCGGGCTTCTAGCTTTCTAGCTTTGGTTAAACTTTTTTTTTTGTAAATTGGTCTGTACTTAAAATTTCACCGTTAAATATGAATTATTATTTGACAACACTGAATAAACATATACCAGATTTTCCTCCGAAAAGTCGAATTTTCTACTCGCCGCCATCATAGCATTATAGAAATGAACAACAATAGCGCTTTTTGTCAATCGTGCTTCTGCATGAAGCTGTCATCTATCAGGACGCACAGAACTAGTTGCAATAACGATATTTTACTTACAATTAGCCAAGCGGTAAAAAAAAAATCAAACGTCGATGTATACAATACGGCAGGTCCGAGGAGTGTTTGTAGCTTTTCAAAGTTGAACTGAAAGAGAGTTCCAATATTCAAGATGCGGTTACCATGAACTATTTATTCATGTGAGGCGTGCTATAACATGATAAAAATGATTGTCAATTCAAATTAACTACGAAATAGTTGTTGAATTTTTAGTTTACATTTCTTCGCTTTCGATTTCAGTTCTAAACCTAACTTCGCAAGTAGATTAAAATAGCTACCTAAATAATTTGAGGAGCCAAGACCCTTCCACCTTGATTGCAACGTCAGGCAATCTTCACGCCCTCCTGCTGTTTTCTTCCCGAGTTAACAGCATCCCATCTGCCTTCATTGGCTTAATTCCCTTCTCCGGCAATTTCTCTTAAGCTGCCACACTTCAAGGCTGACTGAGAGAGGTAGGTTCTCATACCTCCCTACTCAACGTAATTATAACTTTTCTCCTCCAACTAAGACCTGGAGCTGGTCGAAGAACCTCCCCATCATGCCTTGCATCACTCAATGGAGAGCATATTAAAATTAGGATCGTCTTCACATGCCAGCGTTTATTGGAGAAACTAGGACGTAAGATGATTTCTTCCCTTGGCTTGGTTGGCTGTATTATATCGGTTCCCGATTGGTCCTATGCATTTTTATTCGGTGAGAAGGCACATTGCTTAGCAAACCTTTTGAATCTAACCGTTGCATGACTTATCGTCGCTTTAAACCTAATGTCAGTGGTGTAGCGAGTAAACGACTCTTGGGCCTGGTGATGTTCTTAATGATTGCGGTGACTGACCTTCAAAGGGTGCAAATATTATATAGAACCTTTAATTTATGATAAAATTATTGTAATGATACATTATTATACAATGAAATTTTTTAAGAACGTTCAATAGTTCGATTTTTTCTCGTTTATTGAACCAAAATTTGTTCGACGATAGTTTGGAAATGACCGAGTAGCAAAATTATAAAATAAATGGTCTGTCGATTTTTATTATTTCATATTTGTATGGAAAACAAAGATAGTTAAAGGAGAATATTCGTCTCTGTAATACTGCCCACGAGAACAAGGCCAGAAAGCATAACCAAAGCCGAAATTCTGATTTTTTTTTAAATTCACGAGCTCAGTTAAAATTGGCCCATTCTATATACATTCCTCTTACTTTGCCCCTATCCCAATTTAAACTCCCAATCGCCCCGATTCTACTCAAAACTGAAATCACCGATGGTGGCGCTGAAGGCGGTGGCGTAATCTTTCAATATGACCGACGCATCTAGGATAGTGTATTGATGATAACATTGGTGTAATAGGAATAATCTTTGGGAAACTGCGAAAAATAAAGTAGAAATTGTAAAGGAAAAAATTTATTGGTTTTGAAGGGAAACGGAAAATAACTATAAAGATTCACGAAGCTATAAATTATCGCTGAAATATCGGCTACTGGCTTAAGGCGACTGTTCAAACGACCATAAATGCGTGACTACGGTTAAAAAAATATTATTCTTAGCAGGGTAAAAAAAGATAGTGTAGTACGTTGGTTAACTTAAGCGCCCTAAAACCACAAACCACCGTAACTGTAAATGATGAATTGTAGCAATTAATGGCAACTGAAAGCAATTATACATAAATACCACAGCATAAAATGTATTGCATACGACGTTATGATAGCTTAATAATAGCAAAAAATAAGAGAAATCAGAAAATATCCTACATTTAGAATAATTTCTGATCGTGGTTTCATAAGGTATCTTGGTATCCTCGAAGCTCTAATTCCAAATTCGGCCGATAGTTGACGTCACACTTACCTGGAATATTGAATTGACGCAAGTTACCCAGTATCATCCATATGTTAAAATATTGATTATGAGGAGTTCCTTCAACTCTTCCGATACATTTATCGGTTTCCGAACTGGACGGAGACAAGATAAGTCTAAGGTGACCCTCGCATTTTGCGAAACGACCCCATCACAGACACAGGCACGTGGAAACGCACTCGTAGCCAGCAGGGAACAGGATGTCCGGCCGAGAGCTCCGGAAGCTTTCACGTGCTGCTCTCTGGCGATCGGATTGAAATCTCATCGCCCTCATACACTACTTCCCCCCCATCACAAACACAGATGCTTTAAGCCTGAACAACACTATTAATTAAACTGCTATATCGGTAGCTTCACAGCCATATTTTCCTATTGTTATACACACAGAAGTGTCGCAAGCGTGCATATCTACATCTACATAATACCCCGCGAGCCGCCTAAAAGGCGTGTGGCAGGGGGTGTTAGGACACCAGCCGTTTACAACTATAAAAAAAAGAAGTGCTCTAACGAGGTTGGGACAAGCGTTTATTAAAGTCCTTTATGGTTCGGGGGAAAAACGAATTCCCATATCTATCCGTTCGGCAAACATCTCTCTTAATTTATCGCTTCTATCGGACGTGGAGATATAGTGTGGCTCTAATAATATGTTCTCTGTGTCTCTCTTAAAGATATCCATTCTTAATTGTTCAAGCAATTTCAGCCTCATATAAGTTCAATGCAGTTTATTAGGGGTTCCCTTATTTTTTTACTGCTAAAATGTTTAGTTCTGGCGCCCCAAATTTAGTTAAAATGCCTCTAGAACATGCTTACGTAATTTTTTTATTGATAATATTACCATAAAGCGTAAAAGTGTTGCAATATTTTTTCACACTAACGGACAGCAAGTTAAGGCTAAACACTACAGGCACGTGGTGAGATTCTCGAGATAGAGATGGGGCTACCGTCGAATCGCATGAACGACCCGCTATGGCCACTGCCAGAACTTCATGCGATCATAGGTCACCCCCCTCCAAGTTTTTTCCCCAAGGGAGAAAATTTACAGTAACTTTCATACAATAGCGAAAATTTCATTCCGATATTTTCATTCTTACCGCTTAAATTAGAAAACGCGTTATCCGGGCAATCACCTTTCGCCTTAAGAAATGTTCGCTATCAAGCTGGTCATACCATTTCTTTACTATAACAACATAGAAGCCCCCTATAGTCTAAACAACCTGGTTAAAAATAGGAATCATTGCCTCTTGCACTTCATTGAGTAAAAAAATACAAATCACTCCCAGTTTTTTATTTCATTTCCCAATAAAATTTCGTGCTCAATTGGGCTTCATTAATTGGGTTTTCAACGTTCTAATAAGGTAAAATTTCAGTTCAAATGGCCCAGAGGAAACAATTGAGGGGATGAAGGGAATGATATTCGCGACAATTATTTTTTCTCACATAGGTGAAGCACTAATCCACAACCATCGATTCCTACTCTCCTCTAAGCTAATCTGCTTCAGTTTCGTTAATGAATAAAATAAAGACCCCAATCGAATCGAAGACTCTTCGCAGTAGCTGATCACACGTGCTAACGGAGCGAAATATCGCTGTTAATGACATCATGACTTTCCTCAGTCATAACCTCTAACATGCTGTAAGTACGACTTCATGAAAGGTAGATCACGCGAATCACTGCTCACGCTCTTTATTCATGACGTACTCAACTCTGTTGGGTAGAAAAGACAACTTGACGCAGTATTTCTAGAAATGAAGAAAGCTTTCGACAAGGTACCTCACAAAACTTTTTTTTTAATTAAATTCATTCATCAACGAAACAGTATTAAACTCGATAAGCGACTTTCTTAGTGATGGAAAGGAAATAGTAGTCATTCACGGAGTTAGATCTGATGTAGTTAAAGAGCTCCAAAAGGAAATGTAATCGGTCCTCTTTTGCTTACCATTAAAAAGTAAAAAAAGTGCTATTTCGCACTCGTCCGCTCACACCTTGAATACGCAGCGAGCGTATGGGATGCAATGCAGAAAGACTTAATCCGCGAACTGAGTAAAATACAAAGGAAGGCTACGCGTTTCGTCAAAACCTGCTACATACGTATAGAAAGCTTTACACAGATGCTAAACGAAATAAGCTGGGAGTCGCTGGAGACTCGGAGGCTGCGCGCTAGGCCTAGATGGCTTCACCAATTGAGAAAAGATATCTTTCGGAATGAAACAGAGAACATCATATAAGAACCCCACCACATTTCCAGGTCAGAAAGAAACGGTAAATTAAGAGAGTTTTTTGCCGAGGAGATAGGGATGTGAATTCGTTTTTCCCCCGGACAATAAAGGACTTTAATAAATGGGTCAGAGCATATCCTTTTTATTTGAAAACGGCTGTGTCCTAATACACACAGTCCGCCACAGGCTTATTGAAGCAGTTTGCGGGGTAGCGTGTTAATGTAGAGAAATAGTCGACCGCTATATTAGTCAACCTCACAAAACGGCGTTTAAACAAGACGAGACAACACGAAACATATTTATGACCGTTTGGTGTGCATGTGGGAATCCTCCTTCATGCTGAATCCTGATTATTGAACACCCCCTGCCACACACACATGATGTATCTCTTAGGGTATTTTGTAGATGTAAATGTAATAAAGTTTTATTTCTGAAATGGAATTTGCAAAGTTTACTCACTTTCTACCGTAACGAACGTAGCTGACGAAAACGTGAAACACGGCTGATTCTTGCCATGCTCCCTTTTAGACAATATCTATCCCCTGCTTCCCATATACTATTGCATACTCACAGGAATCGATTATCCAAATCAATAACTGAGGTATTTGTTTAGAACGCGACGCACGTAGCAACTACGTCTCAACCAGATGGAACCCAAATCAGCTTCTTTCAGCGGCTCGCTAGTGTATCGCTCCCCCGTGCGTGCTGGCAATCCATATGGAAAGAGAAAAAAAATCAGATTAAACAAAACAACGGCGATAATCAATCGCCCGGTTCTGCTATCGCTTATTTCCTATGCATAGGGAATCACGGAGGCCGTGGGCGACGCGAGTCGCGATCTCAGCCATCACATTTGCATAATCCGATTCGGTGGGCCATTGCTCGCACCTGCCGCGTCTGTCTGCCTCTCTCGCCTGGGTGAAATAGATCGGCAACTATTTCGACACGTAGCGACGCGTTGGTTGAGGAGGAAAATCCATCGTCATCCGCCCGACTATAGTCTCGAATTTTTATTCACCGACCACGGCCTTTGTATCTACACATACTCACACAGTACAAATATATCCATTGGATATTCATGTTGGTAACCATGGGATCCAATAGATATCCAATGGATATCCAAATGTCCTCTATCTGGACATACCATGGATATATATTAGACATCCAATCAGTGGCGGCGACACCATGGGGCCTGAGGGGGCCTGAGCCCTCTCAAAAATTCGTTATAGGTATGAGGAAAAATGTGTCAGGCTTGTTGATTTTCCCCGTAGTGTCCATATATCGAGATTCGAGTTGTCAGGGTTCTAATGTTAATCATATGACTATTCTAAAATGCTTAAAAAACTTAAAACTCACTACTTATAAAATTTCCCGGGGAAAGATCCCGGTTTGGGCCCCCCCTAATATTTTTGTAAGTCGGCGTCCCTGCATCCAATGGATATTCTTCGAGATTTCTGTGGACATTTATGACTCCCATTGTTTACGTCGTCAGGAAGAATTACTTGACTCATTGATAATATCTTTTTCGGGTAAGGCCTTACGGAACCTAACCCAGTGTCGAACCCGAGAAGATCATCAAAATTATCTCACGTTGTCAATTAAATTACGCAGTCTTCTTTTATCACGCATGCCTCACATGCTCGTGTAGAAAATGTGAACTAAATCCTGATTTGCAGAATAAATTTCGAACTTTACGAAACTGCTGATGTCGTTAAAATAAAATTTTCCACATTTTTAAAACGTATAGAAATCGATTTTTTTCATTTATACTACAATTACCATATGCCGTAATTTCAATATTTTCAATAATACATCTATCATAGAAAGTCTAATGAATATCCATGGGTGTATTCTGATGGATATGCAGCCATGGATATCCATTGTATATATATAATAGACATCTCTCATCGATATGGATATGTGGTGGATATCATGGATATCCATTGGATATCCAGTGGACATTTTGTGCTGTGTGAGTACATATTACCTTTCATGCCACTTACAGAGGTTTGAAGGAATAATTCTTGGGTTTCCAACCGGTTGTGGTTAAGGCTAATTGGTAGATGACAGACTCCGCCTTTTAAACGTTGGGACTAATTATTCCTTCAAACTATACGCCGGGATAAAAACTAAAGTTCAAGATCACCCACAGAGGTGTTTGGCAGTGCTTTGACGAATTCAATACAGCCAATGCACAAAAAATACCAGCAGGATTTCAGATAACTTCTTTTCTTCATACTTTTAATCATTGTTTGTTGACTATTTGCGCTTAAAATATTTTCAATAGCTCGGTTAAACTAGGATATTTTAGAGTCTTTATGAATTTTTATATTTATTTTAGTAGATTATTTGAAAAGAAATATCAATTAATCAAATATGCGACACTGAAAAAAATATTATGCACATAATAAATCATATTATGATAAAAAAAGACATCGAAAAACGACAACGAAAAAATCAGCGGGGAAAATAATAATTTTAAACGTACTTACACTTTCCGCGAACTCATCACGGAAAAAATAAATTTCGAAGAGATCTTGAATGATGGCTTGCCTAATTGGGAGATGGCAGGCTCCGCCTTAGAAACGTTGAGTCTGATTATTCCTTCAAACTATACGCCGGGGAAAAAAAACTAGGTGAAGGAGGAGGGTATATATATCGAAACACCGCGACAACAGCATCATCAGCCCTGAGGATGTTGGGAAAGTCTCCCAACGAAACGTCGGCCTACAACATGCAGACCCTGACCCGGTTGGAAACCCGAGAAGCTTTCATCCATGCGTAATGGTTCTCTGATAGCTAAAATGACCGGTTTTGTCATGTCCTTTTTGGTGACAAATTACTCATTTAAAACTTAGTCATCATATTGAGCGTTTCAGGGTAAGTAGGATAGACTATATTTTGTATTTTTTCATCCTTCATATTTAAATAAATACATATGAGAGAAATCTGAAGTTAAATTTTCAAATGTGAGATTCAGGCAAATGTGCCCAGGATTTTCACGTTACTGGAAGTAACGCGAAAATTCCAAAATGATTGCTTAAGTTTTTTAGCGAGTGAAGACCGTTTTACCAGGTTGCCATTAAATGGAACTAGAACATCGTGGTACCGTGGAGGGATATTCTTCAGAGAAGTCCGTAAACCTTACTCCATGAAAATGTGTTTGTAAAATCATAACTACGATTATTTTTATTATTATAATTATTATTTTATTTTAGTTTTTATTGGTTTTCCTTCTTTGAAAAACTTTAACTATTAACTCTTATTGATGTACCTTGTTACGCTTTATGTTATAAACTATTATTATAAAAATATAATTTCCATATTTTTGCATGAGACCGATACGTGGTAGAGAATTTTCGGAAGCCGACCGGACGCCTTCAAAAGTGGTCTAATCCGTGAGTGCTCCGGCCAAACCAGTATGTATGGCCACTGAGTTTTTTAAAAATCACACCTCAAGAAATATATCTGCCATTAATTACATGTAGGTTTAGAAGACTTAAACATTTAACGTAAACAAATTTAACACATTTCTAGGCGAATATCATATCTTAGTGTGCAATCGTCGAAGAGTTTATAGGCTAAACCTTTTAGATCAACTCAAGAGCAGTGTCTTTTCGAACGAAGTTAGCCATATCTTACGGACGCCAACATACTACGGAAGATCAGGTCATATAAATAAATTAAGAGAGATAGATTGTAGAACAGACAGATTCAGAATGTCTTTTTTTCCACGATCAATAAGAGATTATAACGGCAGCGGTAGAACTAACAAATATATTAGATGACTTGTAGTGTAGCCTACCAACTTATGTATACTTTAATGCATGTTTCCGAATTTAATTATTATTTCTAACAGCATGTGGTAGTATAATGTTTTAGCATGCGTAACGTTTTTGGACAGTGTGGTGTGTATGTGGGAATCCAATTGCATGTTGCATGCTGGTGATTGATCACCCCCTGCCAAACACCCTAGAGGTGGCTCGCAAGGTATTATGTAGATGTAGAAGGGCAATAGACGGATTGGGCAGACACATGGAAGCTGTCTGCTAACCCGAAGAAATGTGTACATGTGACGTTCTCGTGCTGTCCGAAAGCTGGTATAGGAGAACCTATTTTCTACGGAAATACTGAAATTCCTCGCGCCGAGAAAGCCTTCCAAGGAACATACCTAATACATCATCGGAAAAACCATTGCAGCAGCTTCCTATCTTGGACCCCTCTTACACAGAAATTCAAAATGATCGCTGAAAAAAATCTTCTATACAAATCCATGCTGAAGCCTCTTTTTTTCCTATGCATCGCCCGTTTGGCTTATGGCGGCTAAAACTCATCTATCGATGATTCAAACCACATAAAACAAAATAATCAGGAGAATTGCGGGAGCGCCATGGTTCTTCATTCGCAACAAAGACATGAGGAAGGACCTCAACATAATTCCCATCCTTCCTGAACTAAAAACTGAATTTCCCAAATTTGAACGAAACGAAAAATCTTCTTCTTCTTCTTCATCCTAGCGTTTGTCCCGCGGTATTGCAGGGTCCGCTGTTCTGCTTCTCCATTTGGCTCGATCCAGGGCGTCTACTGGCGTGGCGTTGATGGTTTACAATGCATATATATGCGACCGAGAATACTTCGACCGACGCGTCGCTCCGTCTGACGTCGAAACGAAAAATGACATGCTAAAAAATCTTTGGAACTACTCCCCCGCTAGTTATGGCAAGCATAAATCTACCAAATACCCTCTCCTCCCCACCATACATACCTTTTAAGCCACACTGTGACTTTACCTGAAAATCTCAACTGAAATGAAAATTTATGAAATGCAGTGTACACAGCCAATTGGCTGGGAACAGTGACCAAACTAAAAAATAAATTTCGGCGTGGCGTGGCAACGGACGAGAAGAGGGGCTAGGGACAACCCCGAAGGAATTCTATTCAGAAGGAAGTTCATTAAGGGTTTAAAAAAAGAGAAACAGTGAAACCTCGGTTAGCGAACGCCTCTGATAACGACCAAAAATTTCGCTAAAAATTTGACTCCGATAGCGAACAAAATTTCTGTTAGCGAACAGATGTGTAGCGGCCATGATTGTGTTCGGTGCTGTGCGATCCCAAATAGGTACAAAGTTATACCTCTATCCACACGCGCCATCACATGGCGGTAAAAACGGTCAGTTTTCCTATGTTCCCTTATGTTTAAATGCTTTCTTTAATACTTTTATTTATTTTTAACTCAATTTGTAAAGTATTATAGCTTTTCTCATTTAAAAAAGCATACCTATACAGCCAGTAACTTTCATATAATAGCGAGTCAATAGGAGCTAGGAACCAATTATTCCTATTTCCTTTATTTCTTATGTGGAAAATTGATTTCGGATGGCGAATATTTTGGATAACGACCCGCTTTCTGGAACGGATTGTGGTCGTACTGTGGTCGTATAAGTACAGCAGGTTCTGCTGTACTTATATATGAAAAGGTTTAAAGTTCGGAGAACAGAGTGGAGAGCTGCGTCAAACCAATCTTCGGATTGAAAACTTAAGATGATGAGTGTCCTTACCAATGGAAACGAAACCCTAGGGCGGGCTCGCGCGGATACACTCCTGGGGCAGGGACTGTAAGCGCTAGCTTTTCTCCTCTGCACCCAGAAGGGGAAGGACGGGAAGGAACAAGGAAGGAGGCGCCGAGCCCGACGACGTCCCCGGGGAGGGGATAGGGAAGGAAGGGAAGGGACGAGGAATCCGGCACCGTCACAAAGGCGGGCGGGCCCTACTAACAGCGAAACCAAGCGAAACGCAATTAATATTCTACCAATCCTAGTGGATTTTCCTATGAGGAAGAAAAATCCATTGATCGAATCGGTGAGAAGTGTCCTTACCAGTCGAACGAAGACGAATCTATAAAGAAATGGGTAAAAAAAAACTTTTTGAAAATTTACTTTTACAAAAGAACAAGCCACGCGAGCTATTAAATACTTACAAGGTAGATACACTGAGCTGTTTCAATGCACTGTGGCATCAACGCCATCCTCACCAAATTCACTATGATGCAGAGGCGTACCCAGGAATTTCGTTCGGGGGTGGGGGGGTCCTAAACCAGGGGGGAAACATTTTGGAAAAACAGGGTACCAAGTAGAGGGTTTTAAACTAATTTTCACAGTTTTCATAATCGAAAAAACTTCATTTGCTAAAGAAATATTTTGTAAATTCATGACTTTGAATATTTTGTTTTCTTTTATGAAGGAAAATAATTGGGTTTATATATTTCGGGAGGGGGGGGGAGGTTCCGAACCACCCGGACCTTCCCCCCTAGCTACGCAGAGCTACGCTATGATGGTGTCTGTGGCTCTGATGTTGACGTAATTGCACAGAAATTGCATAATTTTCGTTTGTTGACTGTAATGTGCACCACAAAGTTACGTCTTGCACCATCACACTTGTTCTGAGAATATGACTCGCAGCTGTGATATCCGTGAGAGCAATTGTAGAGACTGAAGTGCCACGATATAGGATTTAAAGCCGCAGTAACTTTTTTAGCGTCTAGTATCTGAGATTTCCGTGTAATCGTTCTTCTCCTTCTGTCCCTTCATGAAATTTTTATCAACAAGAAAAAATACGACTGCTTTGGAGCGAAATTAATTACAGTGTCTCCTTTTTATCTCGTAAAAATAAATGCTTACCAAGCGGCATTAGCTTACATTACTAGACGCGTAAAATTCGGAATGCTTTTTATTAAACCAGAAATCCGCGTTGGTTTTATGTCGTACGCAGTGGAATTTTATACATTTGCTGTATTTTTCTCCCTTATCTCATATCCTTTTGCGTTTACCCACGTACTCATGTTTTTTCCCGTTTGAGTCGTAAACTTAGAATGAATTCCTCCATGGAAATACCACGCTATGTGAACGTGTTTCTTTGGGATTTCCTACGCATGATTGAATTATTTTTCTCCCAGCAGTGAAGCTTACCGGTGATCTGCTGAAGCCTTCCATTGAAGAGGTAAGTGTGCAATTACTGATGATTTTACTTTTTCACGTTCCTTGAATGGTACGTCGTTAAAAGTTCATTTACACTTTGTAAAAAATCACGTTTTAGCGTTGAAATTACGAATCGGAAATTCTTTCTCCATTTATAGACCTCAATGAAATTCTATTTCAGTTTTTTTGTTTATATCCCATCAGGATTCCCGATTGCTTTGTACCTGGTATTAAACTCAGAAATTCCTGGTGAAGACGGATAATAAAGTTTAATATACCATAAATGATGAATTTTTGTAAAAATAGTGATGTTAACATGTTTTCTAAATGGGTTGATGGCAATTGAATAAATCTTTTTATGAGATGCTTTAAAACTAAAAAACGGCGGGAAAATATATGCAAAAAGTTTCCAGCATCATTTGATTTATATGGACTCAGGTCTTTTGCCAAATATTTGTCTGATTTAAGAGTAGCCTTAAGATCGTAAGTAGGCTAGCATATGAATGCGCAGTAACTTAACTTAAGAAGGGAGGCTTAATGACTGAAGATTAAATCAAATTCTGTTGCCCCTCTGCGATTTTACCATCACTGTTTTCCTTGGAGTCAGATGTTTATTATTCCCACGTCTTATGAGACATGGTTCTTTTTGTTTCTCTCCTAATGAAATTTCTAAATAAACGATGGAGTACAATTTCAGAGTGATAAAAGTTTTTAAATGGGTTTGGGACTTATGAAGGTCGTGAATTATTTTCTTATATTGTTCTTTTTACGAGAGACATTTTTCATGGATCTGTACTGATAGATGTGTCCTTATATGAAATTGATTATATCGGTATCCAGGTAATATTTTACGGGCAGAATCTAGCCAAGATTGCTACCTATTGAATAAGTGATATAATAATTACTCAAGTAGAATTTTATAATTATTTTCAGTAGTATTTCTTTAGAATAATCGAACAAAAACGGTACTTTAGCAATCACTTGACGCACGAAATGGTAACGATTTATAACTTAGGACGCATCTCTCCTACTAGATTAAAAAAAAATATTTTGGGCAACATTTTTTTCTATTTTCATGGCGCATTGCTTGCTTTCAACATGAGATTTCGTTGAAGAATTCTCAGAGTATGCAGAGCAGACCCTGCTAGTATATACCTGTATCTCAATTTTTGAAATCTTAAAACTGACGAAGAGATGAAGATTATTAAAATTAGAGACTTAGTCAACTCTTTATGAAAGTCTGCTCTGTAGAGCCCTAAAAAATCAAGGTAAGAGAGTAATTTATGAACAAATCATCCTCCACGAAAAATGACCGGTGGAGAGGGTGTTAAGCTTTCATATTTCAAGTTCTAAAATTGTTTATTTTCGGAGACAACAAAAAGTATACTTCATTTGAAAATAGCAACGCCGTTGAAGCTCAAGTAGGCTTGTGCCTTTTCATCTATACTAGAAATTAACACAATACGTTAGTGGTATCGGCTTGGTATTCACTTTATGGCGGCGGAAAAACTGTGAAATCACCGCCACGGTAGAGGCGTAAAATTAAAGTACATTAATCATAACCAAAAAATGAAGTAGCGCATAATAAATAATATACCAGTAATAAACGATGTAAAAAAAAAGATCTTGACGTCGTGTTATTACGATATATCCATGGTAAAAAATTAAAATACCAAAAAAATACCTACTTTAATACAACAATCCACTACTGACAATGGTTTCCACACTTTTAGGTCACTTGGAACTTGAGAATGACCTAAAAGTGTCGAAACCGTGGTTGGTGGCGGAGTTGCATGTTAATTTGTGGACATTACTATTATTGTTTCATATTTTATCATGGAGGAGATAGCATCTCCTGTCAGGAATTTGAGGAAAATGGAATCATAATCCGCTTGAGGTGAAGGTTCGTAAAAGATTTATAGTAAATGGATGCATGTGTACTCAGATATATTTAAAAGAAAATCATTAGAATATTTAAAAAAAATCCTATGACAAGGCACATGAATCGTTAACGATTTGGAGCTTAACCAGGTGCTTCCTATCTGCTGACAGAAGCTGCATAAAAATTCCAGTCCGTGAGGGAGATCAGTTTGAATAGGGGCACGATGACAGCGCGATTCGTCACGACTTGTCGGCCCTTCTCCCGCCAAAGGGTGACGATTCATTCTGCAAACCCAAGGCTGATCAGACAGCAGCGTCCCGAAAAAAAAATAAAGTCCCACGGTCATTTTGCATCGCTTTCGAATCGCCTTGCGAAGGCATTTTTAACATTCATGAGACCAACAGAATGAGAAGCTTACCGGATCGACCTCACCCATACTACTCCGTTTCTTTTCGAAACGATATGAGATTAATCTTAATCCGATGTCCTGAAAGAAACTGGGACCATCCCCACCGTTCTCCTACCGTATACTCCATCCAACTGTACCTACTTTACCATCCCCACCAGTTGAGATGGAGGTACTGGATGAGAATGGAGAAAATGACGGGAAGGTAGGTTTCCAGGTTACCGGTAGAGGGGTTATCCAGTTATATTGCGAACCCAATACGACCTCATCCCGTCCGCAGATTAACTGCTGCAGAAAAGGGTCCACCTTTGCGTCTACCCGCACACGTGTGTACACACGTATGGCGATGTAAGGACGACGAGATAATGAAAACAAGTCCGCCCCGGGGTCGAAAAGTTGAAGGGGTGTGTAGCGCAAGGCACACCGCAGTTTGGGGGGACGCGGGCCGACCGCCAGTACCCAAAATAATGGCATTGGGTGGACCGGGTCTAGAAGGATGGCTCTCTCGACCGTCCCCGATATAATGGGACTCCACTAAAAAGGTATCGAGACGCGGTATCTCACGCACATGGGGCACCTCGCGAATTTAAGTACGGACCCCTTTTCAATAAATGGGAACGGGAGCTTCTTCGGCGGAGGTCCATTCCCACAGGCTGCAAGTAGGTGTGCACAAACCGCGTTACTGTTGCCCGTGATTTTTACCCCCTCGCCAGAGCAGATGGAGGAGTTTGACAATTTCCGCATTATTTAAGAAAAAAAATGAAAGAGCAGTTGGGATATTTGGAAATGAAAGCGACATAGACTGTAAAGCAGAGAAATTTAGAATTTCGTTATTTCGCGATCGATAAGAGAATTCATAGGCAGCGTTTTGACTCATAAACTCGAGAATCCAGACAAGCAATACGCCAACTATTGGCCGAATTCGGAAGTAGAGCTCCGAGGATATTAAGGAAACCACGTTGAAAAATCTTTGGGATTTCTGGGAATTTAGTGATTTATCTAATTATATTTTTGGTATCAAGCCATCATAACGTCGCAAGTAATACATTTTAAGCATTCATATTCATATAAAATGCCTTTTCAGTTGACATTTTTGCTGCAATTTATAATTTACTGGGACGGTGGTTTGTTTGTTTAATGCAATTGTGGTAACCGACGTATTGCAATTTTTCTTTTCTAGCCGGATGAGAATAATGTTGTTTTTATCGCAATCACTCATTTATGGTCATTAGAGACTTGAGTCTCGAATAGGTTAGTTGACTGGTAGTGCAGCTTGGTATATTATGTATTTCTCAATGCATGTTTCTGAATTTTCCTAGCATTTTTAATACTATATTTTGGATGCTCTAGTTTCATAGGGAGGTTGACTTCATACTTAGTAGGATATAGATTAATCCCATAGCTTATTTGTCATATGGAGCATACATGCACGGGAGCCTCTTCGGCGGAGGTCCATTCCCACAGGTTACAAGTAGACAGAGTGCATAAACCGCGTTACCTTTGCCCGTGATTTTTCTCCCTCTCCAGAGCAGATGGAGGATGCGACAAATTTCGCATTTATTTACTATAGTATTCTACCGACTAAGGTTGGTTTCCATGGAGTACTAAAGAAGTAATCTGGGAGCCTCCTTTTCCTTCGAGCACTGCCTTCTTCAATTTACTGTAAGGCCTACTCCCTTTCAATCTATATAATAGTCCCCAATCTATACTCCCTGCTAATTACTTCTGTAGGTGGCTTACAATTTAATATTTAGATGTAGATGAAGAGAATACCGTTACTAAAGAAGGCGTTTGTGATTGGGAATTAGCTAATCGTTTTCGTTACGTTAGATTGTTAAAAATAACCGTAGTGAAGGTCAATGGCGTAACTATGGGATGGGGGGATAGATGTTCAAAGCCTCAGAAAAATAAAAACTTGTTTCATACTATTTTCTAGTTTTAAAATTTAATAACTGCATCTGCTGAAATAAAAATTATAGCGCCAAATTGATGTAGAATGTATTTAATTTGGCAAAAAATTTCGCGGACCAGTTGCCAGGGGGGGTCGCCACCCTAGGCCATCTCGTCCCCCCCCAAAGTATATTCCATGTTGCGCCAATGGTGAAGGATGTGATATGGATCGTATCGCTTTAAAAAGCGGAAACTCAGCGAGCGTATGGGATCCGGTGCAGAAAGACTTAATCCGCGAACTGAATAAAATACTAAGGAAGGCTGCGCGTTTCGTCAAAAACTGCTACGGGCGCACAGACAGTGTTACCCAGATGTTAAGCGAATTAGGCTGGGAGCCACTGGAGACTCGGAGGCTGCGCGCTAGGCTTAGATTGCTTGAACAATTGAGAATGGATATCTTTAAGAGCGGCACAGAGAGCATAATATTAGAGCCACACTATATTTCCAGGTCCGATAGAAGCGATAAATTAAGAAAGATGTTTTTCCGAACGGATAGATGTGGGAATTCGTTTTTCCCCCGAAGCATGAAGGACTTAACAAACGCTAGTCTCAACCTCGTTAGAGCACTTCATTTTTTTTAGCTGTAAACGGCTGGTGTCCTAACACCCCCTGCCACACGCCTTTTAGGCGGCTTGCGGGGTATTATGTAGATGTAGAACTTGGAAGAAAAAAGGCGAGATAAGGCTGAAGGCAGCCGAGATGTGGTTTTTGAAAAGAATGAAGAATGTAAAATCCCAGTATCGAGAGCCAGAGGAATCGAGCATATGGGGTGCCAGAACTAGGCGGGGGGGAGATGAAAAAAACGGTGTCGTGGAGAAGAATGGCAGTGATTTGTGGGAGGGGAAGGATGATAATTGGAGTTATCGATATCGATGTGACAGTGTTGAGAGAACGGTCTCAGTTTCACCTAAGGCCCTCACAATAGTCAGCGGAATATAAACACTCTCCTCGCACTGTCCCTCGTCCGATATGTTATCTGCTCTCCTCCAACCCGAACCCTTCCGTTTCCGCCCTGAGGGAGGAAAAGTCCAATTAAGATCTCCGCGGAATTCAGTTTTCGCGCCCTTACGCCAAAGGGACAGCGTAATTAAGCTATGACCTCGCTTGATGAGTAGGTAGACTTATGTTTTGCCAAATTTCTCCTCCATTAGACTACATTTCTGCAAATAGAAAATTTTAATTTGCAGCTGACATAGTGAAGAAAGATGGAACGTTCACACATGTTGTTCGTTACGTTTTGGTCACCCCCAGTCAATTCCATAAAAAATGTCTTTATTCCTAAATGAGACAACATAATTAATCTATGACTAGCGCGGCCGTCACGGTGAGACAAATCCTTGTCCCTAATTGTGCTGCGGTCATCTAAACATGGCGATTTTAAATAAACGTACAACATATGAACCCTTCCTTCATCTAGGACAACAATTAAACGCTCAAATAAAGAACTTAAGGTCGTGTGACCGTATACTAACAGAGGTTAACCCTTTAATGACTATTAGCTTGCAAATAATGGAGAGCTGGTCATATATCTGAAAATTTTAGTCAAAAATAACACCCTCGTGGTATACTTCATGTGGAGATGGGTAAGTGAGAAAATATCGTTGTTTATCGCATCAGTTTATTTGAGGTTTATATGCCCCTTACAGCCTCAGTCCATGATTTAGTTACATAAACCAATCAGCAGGGCTCTTTGGCAGCAATATAAAAGATTTAGGCACCATTAATGGTCACAACACTCATTTTTACCTAAAATATATTGAAATACTTGTCATTTGACCGAACAACGTTAAAGGCCATATCATGAGATATGATGGCCTGATGAAGACAATCATCGAGGGACAAATAGATGGCAAGAACGGGAAAGGAAGACCTCGAATGAAATATATGGAAGAGGTAAAGAAGAATGTGAAAGAGAAGTAATACGCAGGTATGAAAAAATTAGCTGATAGGAGAATAGAGTGGAGAGCTGCGTCAAACCAATCTTAGGATTGTCAGCCAGTGATGATGATGAAAAAAATTATTCATTTATTCGTCTACATCAATGCTGTCACCTTCAAAATCGTCTCGACTTGTGCCAGAACTTCTTCCAATCCTCGAAACACTTCTCAAAATTCGATCCTTTGGATACCCTTTAACTCTGTCAGCGATTTATTTTAATGTCATCTATCTTTGTAAAACGACGGCCCTTTTAGGTTCGCTTTATTATTGGGAGTAGGAACAATTCACACAAAACCATGTTTGGAAAATATGGAGGCTGGGACATGCAACGCATGTTACAGTACGTTTTTGGCCCAAAATAGTCAACCAAGCAATGAAGTCTTAGCCAGTGATTATGATATATCGTTTGAAACTTTTGGAGAGATTTTCGTTGCATGAAAATCTCTTACATTTCTCTGAATAATGTGGGTGCTTTTCAGTAAGATCAGTCTTAACCTTTGAGCATAACCAATGCCTCAGAGTGGCACCTCTAACTAATAATTTGAGATTTTAGGCCGCATTTTTTTTCGAGGTTCAAAACCCTGCAGGAGAAAGAGTGCCCTGAGCAGGTCGTGCGACCTTTGGTAAAAAAACTTCCTTTATCCCTCCCCAAAGAACTGTTATGATGGGAATGCTTTCAAGAGGGGTGAGTTGGGTAGCTATTGAAAGATGATGATGGGGATGTTATTGGGAAGTTGAAGGCGGCCACAATGGCCGCAGAATGGGGGTTGTAGTGGCGGAATACGGTGGGCGACGCTCGAACGGTTATTCGAGATGCTTGCCTTTGGGGTGGGACAAAACCAACGCCACCCTCCGGTGCAATTTTCAATTCGTCACTCGAGCGGAAATGATGAGTTGATTCCAGATCGCATAACCCGAGGAATCCTTTGCAACACCACTTCGCACGTCAGGCCAATCTACACAGTGATGCCTTCTGTTTGATCGCTGTGTAAGAGATTGTACCGTGTCTGGTTATTTCCTTGCGAGCTATTCTCGAGATTTAAACCGATTTAGTTGCCAGATAACAGAAGTTCAGAGGACAGTATTTTGTCTCCGTGCAGAATAATTTTCGCTCCTATTATTTAAGTATTCTACCGATTAAGGTAGGTTTCCATGGAGTCTTTAAAAAGAATTCCGGGAGCATCCCCTTCCATCATACACTTCCCTCTTCAATTCACAATAATACCTACTCCATTATACCTAAAAATCCTATTATTTTCCTTCCTCTCCCCCGTTTTGCTAACATTCTTCCCTCTAACACTGTTTTCAACATCCCCTCACCGCTAAGTACTCGTTCCATCCATACCTTCTGTCTCCTCCGCATCTCATCTAAAAGCTGCCTCTCCTCACCCACCATGTCCAGCACTTCGTCGTTCCTCCTCCTCTCCGTCCACTTCACCTTCTCCATTCTTCGCCACACCCACATCTCAAATGCCTCGAATCTTTTCTCGTCATCGTTTCTAAGTGTCCACGTTTCCGCACCGTAGAGAGCTACACTCCAGATCAGACTCTTCAGTAGCCTTTTCTTTAAATTCTTACATAGCGAGCCTCTCTGAAGCTCCTTCCGATTCATAAACGCCTCCTTTGCTAATGCATTCTCTTCCTAATGTCGATGACGAAAAAAAATTGCACCTGGACTGGTTAGATCTGCATATCTATCTAGATTTACAGGAATAGTTCTCGGGTTTCCCACCGGGTGTAGATTTGGGTCACAAGTCCCAACGTTTAGATGACTAAGTCCGCCATCGTCTTCAGGGGTTGAATCATGACAAAAAAAATACAATAGTATATATTCGTTTTTTCAAATTTTTACCAGTTTCTCCGGGCAACTGAGCTGCCATCCTATAATAACTGGATTGGTGCATAATCTTTCTCGATTACTCCGTTACCATGTTCAGAGCGTCCGGGAACTTGGCTGCATGTAAAAAACGCTTAACCGTCACATCCATCAGCAATAGCTTGGGATGGAATTTCTGTTAAATTTGTAACTTAGCGATTGCTGTTCCAAGATTACTGAAATATTGAATTAGCTCTGGGCAATGTAAGTCATTCCATTGATTCTTTCACATTGAGGTTATCAGTCGATTCCCCCATGACGATATTTTCACAAGGTGGATGACTTATGATGGAAAATTTTAAAAAAGGTTTAACTATTTGTTTACATCCACGGCGTGTTCTGTAATTATTAAGCAGTAATTTGAAGCTGATTTTATTTGCTTTGGCCGGTTTTCTCTTCTCGGTAGCATAGCACGCTGTTGGAGCTGATTTTTCATTGAGTAGTGAAAATTCGTATTTATTTAACATTTATTTGATAAGAAATGGCATACCCATTGATGGTAGCTGCATTTAGGACAGACACACATCGATGGAGTCCTAGTTGCTTTGAGATTTATGAAAATGATCAAGATTTTCGTGAACTTTAATTGTGGATATTAAGGTTATAATTTCTGTGCCATCACTGTGATTGATGTCTTCCGTACGAAATGAAAGAACATAATCACAGAATAGGTACATTTATTTTCCCCGTGATAAATTCTCGTTGGTGTATTACCTTAGTGAACGTACCTTTAAGACTGCAGTGTTTTTTCTCTGAAATGCATCGCTTTATTCACACCTGCACTCTTTGTTGGAGAATCGTATCTCGATGACTTTTGCCACACCTTCTAGAGAAGTTTGGGACCCTCATGAAAAAGGCTTAATAACAGAGTTAGAACGCGTCCAAAGAAGAGCTGCCAGGTATGTGAAAGGTCGTTACGATAGTCTTGTTAGTGTAACTGACCTCTTACATAAACTCGGATGGGAATCTCTGTCGGACCGTAGATTGAAAAATAGACTAAACCTTTTAGATAAATTCAAGAGCAGTGTCTTTTCTGACGAAGTTAACCATATCTTGCGGACGCCAACGTACTACGGAAGATCAGATCATATAAATAAAATAAGAGAGATAGATTGCAGAACAGACAGATTCCGAATGTCATTTTTTCCACGATCAATAAGAGATTATAACGGCAGCAATAGAACGCGTAAATAGATTGCATGACTTGTAGTGTAGCCTACTAACCTATGTAAAACTTACTGCATGTTTCTGAATTTCTATTCTATATTCTATTTCTAACAGCATATAGTAGTATAGTTTGTTATTATACGGGACGTTTCTTGGACGGTGTGGTGTGCATGTGGGAGTCCAAATGCATGCTGCATGCTGGTGATTGATCACCCCCTGCCAAACACCCTAGAGGTGGCTCGCAGGGTAATTTGTAGATGTAGATGTAGAAGTTAGCGAAAAAAACTGGATGAAATTTCCAACACATCTTAACACCTGGTGTATTAATTCCTCCATTCTCAGAGATTATTGCAAAATGGCGTCGGTTTATTCTAGGCAAGGTTCTGGGAAGTCCATAAGCGGCGCAGAACATCCATGAATACAGTTTCCATGGCAGCGTATTCCACGATGGTGAGGAAATCGTGAGGCATAAGAAATGTTAATTTCAGCGACATGTATAACAGCTTAACTGAGCTGCGCGGCAGGAAATTGGATGTGATCGGCGTGAAAAGATTTAATATGTACATAATTTCAACAAAAGACACTGAGTCACACCTTTCGCTGAAGTAAAATGAATGTAAAGGTAATTATTTAAGTTCAGTATGCCAAAAACGTACCAATTACAGAGGAAAAATATTATTTGTACACCTTTGATATAAAATTATCTGAAAATTCATTACCTTGGCTTGTAAATTCCTATTGCTGATTAATTTTATATAGCGTTCGGTTTGGCTAACAAAACACTACACCTCCATCTACATATTTAGGGTGAGAAAAATGATCTTATTTCTCGGTATACAATGTTTGTTAATATAATCCTCATGGCGTATAATCCCAGAGATCATTCGAAATGCTCTTGAAATTATCTTAACTAGTGAAGATAAATCTGTTTTTTGGTGGATTTTCGGAACGAAGAATGTTGATCTACTAGATCACTGTGGAGCCTCAGATTTTAGATTGAGAGAGTTTAAGGCGAGGAAGAAGTTACCGTTCACTAGTGTTTCGTGCAATTCCTATTTACACTGAAGCTATTCTTGGGAATGCAGCGACAACATTTTATTTTAAAAATTGACTTTATGATATGCGTCGGTCATTTTAGAGACTTCAAGGCTGGGCTATGCATAGGGAAGTTTTTGCATCTGGCGTAATAAGTTGACAGTTAACCTTTGTGGAAAATTTTAAATCAAACGATTACCATCCTCGTGCATTTCCTTGGAAGTTCACCAATTTATTTCATTTTTTACAATTGACCTCTGATCTTTCACATGTGAAAATTCTAAGAAGGCACATTATGTCAACATATCATTTCAGTACAATGGCGTAACTAGGAATATAATTGGGGGGGGGGGACATTGGATGGCCTGCCGTGGCGACCCCTTCCCCCAGGCAAATTCTGTTAAAATGTTTGAAAAATGAAATGCCAGTAACATTTCACACCATTTTGGCCCTAAAAATTGATCTTTAAGCATACGCAGTTATTAGGTTTATGTTTAAACTAGTCAATAGCTTTTGATATTTTCTTATTTCCCTGAGTTTTTTGAGGCTTCATCCCCCCATTCTTACAACACTGTTTCAGTATATATAATAGCCACTTTAGAAAATTTTAATCAATCTATTACTAACCTGTCGAATTTACTTTAGAGCTCACCAATTATTTCATTTTTACAGTTAACACGTTCTCTTTCGCTGAAGTAGAATCGGAAATCTGCGCATTTTTATCCCATTATTAAGCTGAAGCGTTTCAAGAAAATATTCTCACCCTCTGATGACCGAGGTGGTCAACCCCAATTACGTTTCAGCAACTTGAAATACGCAAAAAAAGAAAATCAAATATACCTGCTCTCGTAAAAAAATCACGCTGCTCTCTTTTCAAATGCGAGAGGTTCTCACGGCACCTCGATGCAAATTAAGCCCACGGTACTTCCTGTCTGCTTAAACTTCCACTGATTTCAAGAGTGGTGCCCGTGATGGGCATGGCGAAAAGGAAAAATTATCCTCCGACGAAATTGATATGTGATGATGCTCTCTCTCTCTTTTTTTCGACAAATTTCACCTTATAGGGAGAGTGTGGTGGGAGAAATTAAGTATCATGACTTTAATTTTATGGCCCAACCTACTGAGCAAAGAAAGGAAAGAAAAATGAATGAAGAATCAGGAGGTAGGCTTGTTCATACACACGTAGGCTTGAATTAGAGTTGCTAACTTTTTCAGAAAACAAGCGGAAGAACCGGAAGCCTACAAAATTTCACTTGATAAACACCATCAATTTTCTATTGGTTGCGAACGGAAAGTAAATAATTAGGTACGCTCTCGAAGACTAAGAACATAGATTCATAAAAAAGCCTTTGTTGATTAAACTTTGTGCTTTCATATGGTGTTATGGTGGACTTACTCATTGTCAGTAGTAAAAAGAGAGGCAATGAGATAACTTTCCACACTATGGGCTTTACGTCTTAGGGGATTCCTTGTGGAATTCGAGAATCGATATCATGTTAAAGATAAAACAGTTCTTTTATTTCCTTAGATTTTATTTCTCAATCGAATTAGGTTTTTACAATCCACACTGCTTTACACCTTGATAATAACACTGTGTATTGTCGAAACCAAAGGTAGTTAAGGAATGAAATCAGTGGAAATTATACATCTGTTTTATCTTTATCATGATATCGATTTCCACACTATGTTTATTAAAGTTTAACAGCTGTTGATGTGTCTCTTGTCATTTTCATGAGTGGTCTTGAGAAAAAACAACACATCTCAAGAGTTCATGAGTTGCTTATAATTGAAAGTTATCCTCCGTGGATAAGTACTTAAAATCAAGCCATTGTAAGATTGTTGAATTTACTTAAGAGTTCACCAATAGGGTATTTTCATTCATCAAAGAAAACGAAAGGCATTGATTGCGATTCGTTACCCACCATTAGTTGTATTCATAATATACAAATTATTTGGTTTTAGAAATCCCAGTTCAGACGAATGGCAATGGTCCATTTAAACCTCATTTAAAAAAAGGCCAGATTGGCGCTCATGCGATGCCACTCCACGTGACGTCACAGGGAACAAGATGCTATACGAGTAGATAGAAGTTTTACAACATCTGAGATTACCAATGCATGCATGAGGCACAGAGCTCAGGGAAGCATGTCTTAATAATCACCTATTAAAACTGGCTAAGGTCGGAAAGTTTCTCTCGTTTGAAAGGGTATTAGTAATCCTTATTGAAGCCAGCGCAGGATGCTATCAGGGTACTCTGTTACCTGCTAGCATCCTGCATCGTAGCGGCGCTCACAGCCTCGCTGCGTAAAATTGCTATCTTGTCTATGTTATTATTAAAACATGGATTTCCACCAAGTCAACTCGCCGACCGTTGACGTGGAACTTTTTTCAGTTTTCAACAGCTTGAATTGGCCAACTTCCTTCTTAAGGTCCCATTTCCCTGAAGTCTATGGCCAATTTAAGGATACCGGGACTAGCAACGGTGATAACATTTTACGGAGTCACCCGCAATGCACAAATTGTGCGAAAAATCCACAGAGGAAAAATCATTCGCCTTGACTGGGATTCGAACCCGGATTCCTCGATTTTCGGTGGAGTGCTTTAGCCAGTTAAGCTATCGAGGCATCGAGGCCTGTGGATATTTGTGGTTATATATTTGTGGACTATACCGGACTTTGTCTCTATTTGTCCCATCACTAAATTTATATAAAAGCTATTTGCTTTTTCACAATTATTTTAATACGTAAGACGCGTTTCGACTAGCAGAGCCATCATATGTTACAAGACATGACATGGTAGATCAGATCATATAAAGATCAGATCATATAAATAAAATAAGAGAGATAGATTGTAGAACTGACAGATTCCGAATGTCATTTTTTCCATGATCAATAAGAGATTATAACGGCAGCAATAGAACTCGTAAATAGATTGCATGACTTGTAGTGTAGCCTACTAACCTATGCAATAATTAATGCATGTTTCTTAATTCAATTATTATTTCTAACAGCATATAGTAGTATAGTTTGTTAGTATACGGGACGTTTTTTTAGACGGTGTGGTGTGCATGTGGGAGTCCAAATGCATGCTGCATGCTGGTGATTGATCACCCCCTGCCAAACACCTTAGAGGTGGCTCGTAGAGTATTATGTAGATGTAGATGGTACATACCAGATGATGGCTCTGTGAACCGAAACACGTCATACGCATTAAAATAATCGCGGAAAAGTTCAACTACCTTTTATTTCAGTATGCCGAACTTCCATTATACCACGCCTGAATCGATTGAACCCATCACTAAAATCAAAGTGTTGAGAAAATAATATCAGGAACACGGGAGCTACTACCAGGAAAGACGGGAGGGTTGGCAACCCTAACCCGAATATATATATTTATGTATGCGCACTAAGGACCGGATCACACAGTCATGCGTGAGCGAACGCAGTTTATCATCTAATTGGCGCCCACATTCTCACACGCGCACACACATGCGATCACATGCTCGCTCAACTTCTCATGATTCCCTCCAATCCCATCCCCGCAGATTAAGGGCGGGACGACCTTCCCCTTCCACTTTTCTCACCCCACCCTTCGGCCTTCCCCCACCCCCTCCCGTATGCAACCCTGCCTTTGCCGAGAGCCCGATGATAGAGAAGCAGGTGCGTTTCCCACGGCATAAGCGGCAGGTGAGCAAGCCCAGACCACTCCTTCTTCACTCCCCCCCCCCGTCGTTTCCTTCTCCCTCCCCCTACCATCCGAGAGCGGAACGGGGTCCAACTCCGCCCTATCGAGACCCCTCTTTCCCCCACCCTTCTTTCTCCGTTGGTCCCACAACATCAACCTCCCCACTCTCTTTCCGGGAGTACCCTTGTCATCTCTTGAGATGCCTCCCGTGACCAATCCATGAAATGGCTCATTACCATTCTTAATATTTTTAGGCTGTGCGGAAAAGTTCTTGTTAGATTTCATAGAATCTCGAGGATTTTTTACTACCTATTGTTTCCTTTAGCTCTATTTACTCCTGAGAGTTACTTATAAATTGAGTGGGTTAGAAGCCAAGGGGTACAAGCGATTTCTCTTTTCTATACAGAGTTAGGTATAGAAATTAGTTAAAGAAAACAAACGAGATCAATTAGATACTTAGTAGTGCATTTGATTTTCCACTCGATGTCAGCACAGAACAGAGACGCACTCTTATAAATATTTCTCGGGTTTCTAGCCGAGTGAGAATTTTTTGGTCTAACGTTTCGACGGAACACTCTTCCATCGTCCTCAGAGAATTAATGTTAATTAATTCTCTGAGGACGATGGAAGAGTGTTCCGTCGAAACGTTAGACCAAAAAATTCTCACTCGGCTAGAAACCCGAGAAATATTTATTACGGCGTATTAATTACATATTTATACACGGCGCAATCAAAATTGCGTTGTGCAAAGCGGTAAATCGCTAGAACACATGCGAGAATGCGTGGATGCGAGACGGCAAAATAGCCCCTGTTCTAATTTCGTTCATGCATTCGCGCAATTCGACGCCATTTTAGAAATTCATGCAGCTCTAACCTGCGCAATTCCGTGCCCCGTGTAAAACGGCCTTAACAGTTTCCTTAATATGTTGATTTCATTCACCTTTTCCATGCTTTAATCTTACCTACAACTTGAACAACCATGGCTTGCCCCCCCCCCCTAGTTTTCATCTTGGGTACGCCCTTGTAATAATAATTAGACTTTTCATGCTGATATTTGCACATTCCTTATAATTTTTACTGCCTAGTGTACCGTTTCACTTCCTGAAATCCTGAGAGTAACTTAGAAGTAATACGCCGAGAAAGAAATAACAATTATAATACTCAAACTTTGTTTATAATAATAATTCGCCTATTCATGACGGTATTCGTACACTCGATAATTTTTACTGCCTAGTGTGCCAATTACATTCAGATAGAATCCTGAGAGTAACTTATAAATAACTCGCAGAGATAGAACAAAGTATTATGATAATACAATTTTGTTTAGAATAATAATTAGCCAATTCATTGTGATATTCGTACACTCACGCAAACAATTACTGCCCAGTGAACTTTAATTTAACTCAGCTAGAAGCCTGAGAGCAATTTCTAAATATTACGCCGAGAAAGAACTAATTGTAAGTATTAAAACGCTCAAATTTTGTTTAGAGTATTAATTTTCCTATTCATACTGATAATATTACTCCATTATTCCACGACATTTATTTTTCTTTACTGCTTATACATGTAGATTTCACTGTATTTTGGCTTTACATGGTACATTAGACTCAATACTAAGTGTTTCTGTTCATTGTTGCCTTTGCTACTTGGTAAAAAAATTGTGAATTCCTAGCCCGAATCTAAAAAACTGAAACACCTGAGTTGCGAAACCTCTAATGTTGAACAAACGGGAAGAAATTCCAGAAAATGCACCAAGGGACACTTACGATACCTCATTAGCTAGCGCTCTTTTTTTTCGGAAGAAATCCTCCAATGTGAGCATATAATTGAAAATAAATGGATGCTCTTCAACAACAGGAAATTACAAATTACCTGGTAGACTCCAACAACTCACCCTGTGATAATGTTTCCCACATTAATCTCCACTTTAATCCGAATTATTTTTAAAAATCAAAATTTTACGTTAACTTTAAGTGTCTTCCTCACCCTATATTATATCTACCCGTCCTTTCTTTTTCAAATATTTTAATTATATTAATTTTCTAAAGCCTTTTCATTTTTACTAGAAATTATGTCACTTAATTTTGTTCTAATTTATGTTTTTTACATCTCTTCAGCCAAATAAATTTAATCAGCTTGTTGAGGTCACAAAAAGTCCAGGAAAATGGCGTTATAAAACAGGTAGAGCGTTTTCCGAGTAAAGATTTGAAGAACATACGAATTGAAAAAAAGGCAAATTATGCATTAAAGAACTAGCTATATAATTTATTCGTGAGTTCGACAGAATCTGTTATCTTCAGATCAACCATGGTAATGTCTTAAATTAATACCGAGGTGTGATTCATCAGGGCAAAACCAAAGATATCATAATATATCTCAACCCAGGTGGTGAAATAAAATATAGTGATGTGAAACTCACGTAATTAATTTGCCTTTTTCCAGCACTGCTACCATTCAAAATTATTTTAAATCTGAAAAGATCTTCCGCTTGAACGATGTTTGATTAGAAATATAAAGCCAAATTATTTATTATAGTGAATGTAAATTTATGAGATCTTTGTGAATTGACTTTTTGAGAGACTTAAAATACGCTCCCTGCGGAGTTTTTTATTTTTTGACCATATAATTAATTATTTCTCAAATCATTTCAGCATTTTATTTACTGAAATATCACTTTTTGTAGGTTGATATAAAAATTCATTATGTAGAGGGCTCAATCAGGTTTTCGAAATGTTGAAACTGCATTTATGAGTTAATGCTGTTCTAGGACTTTCAGAGTATAAAAATAAATGCCTATAGTCGAAAAATATGTGCATCATTTAACGTAATACTTCTGGATTTAGAAAATTAAGCTTACTTTTTCGTGAAATGGAATCCTGTAATTACTTAGAGTATAATAAATAGTAGACTGATGTGGGGTTTAAGTGTGATAACGAATTCGATTTGATGATTTGGGAATTTGGGATTTAGTTTTTCTTATTAGCTTTTGGAATTGAGATACGAATGATCTCATTGTCACAGAAATTAAAAGTGATTATTTTTACTAATACCACTACATGCATTAAGCCAGAGCATAGAATATAACGTGGCTTATATTACCATTCAAACCCTGAAAGTTTTGAATGAACTTTGTCGTGTTACAGAAGGCTATATCTTTTTTTATTTTTTGCTGAGCATTAGTGCAAGATTTTTCCTTCATATTTTCACTTGAAGAGCCCATACATGACATTTTGAGCTCATTGTTTTAAGTTTCTTGGCTCATGCGGCGTGTGACGGTATTGGACGACTAAAAACTCCTTATGACACATCATTGATGTATGAGTATTGATGTCAAGACCAATAATATCCCTAACAATGCACCCACTGTTTACATGATTCAAGGATTTTTCCCATAATTATGTTCTCACCTCTTTACGTACTGGATGCCGATTTTAGGCCTAGAATCCAGGAAAATAATCAAACAGGAGCTGAAACATCTGCCACTCGCATGTTATCCGAGCAATCCACGTCTGACCCTTCCCATCTCATACTATTTCATCATTTTTTTCCCATTTTGGCCTATTTTCCTGGCAGGCGAAGAGGCTTGGAAAGTATCAGGGTTTCGACCGGGGTGGGTCATTATTTTGAACCTTGTTTAATATAAAACCGGGAGCGTTAACTAGGCAATAAAATGTTCAGAACTCGCTCCCTTTCTCACCCTTTTATCCAAGGGCTTTTCCTTCGCCACCTTTTCTTTTGAGGCGGTCGGAGCTGGGAGGAAAAAAAAACCCGAGTGAGTCCGAGAAAAAAAAGAGAAAAAAGAATGGAAGAGTCTGAGGTTTCATTTTTATTGTTTCTCTTCTTTCCTAACTCCTCTGACCTTTTCTTTTTGTTCTCCCTTCCGGAGAAAAAGTCCGAGCTTGCCCTCAGGGTTTGAGGAGTTAAAATCGTATTAGGAGGAAATATGAAACGATACGCCCTGCCCCTTGAAATTCTTTCTTTTTCTTCTTCCCCGAAGGATGCGAGCTCATTGTGTGGTGACCACCTCTCGCGTGGGAATCAGCTGGCATTGATTTTAAGGAGAGCATTCAAGATGTGCCCTCGAGGTATTCGCAGTGTCATAAAAATGATGATGGAGAAAGAAAAAGTGGAAGGGTGGATGAGTCTCACCCTAAGACTCATCTACCACTCAGATCGCTCTCAACGCATCTTAAATATTCGCCCCAAAATTCTAGCCTAGCGTCATTTTTTTCGACAAGTTTTTTTCTAGATGAGCCGGTACAGGGATATAGCAGCCAATTGTAACAGAAGATTGAGTGTTTGTACCTAAAGCGTGTAAAAATATCGGGTAGACGGAGCCTTTAATATTTCCCTCTTTTCCCACCATGTTCATTGTATTTTCTTGTGGATTCCTACGAAATTCGCACCCTAGATTTTAGCCTAGAGTTTTTGTAATACGTGTAGAAATATCGGGTGGACGAAGAATTTTATGTTGTCCTTCGTTTTCCGGCCTGTATCTCGTACTTTCTTGTAAGTACCTGCCTTAGGTGAATAATTGTGTATACTTGAGAGGGATTCTCAAGGTATTTATTTCCTGTCTTTCAAATGTCGCCAATCAGGACAGCATTGGATTATGGCTAAATTATTAAAAGTGTGTGTTGCAAGAACAGCTATGGAATCATAGTAAAGATTTTTTTCCTTGTAACGATGAGCGCCCATTGTGTGACTGTCCACCTCTCGTGAGGGAATCAGCTTGCATTGATTTTAAGGGGAGCATTCAAGAGACGTATTCGCAGTGTCATAAAAATGGTGATGGGGAAAGAGTAAGAAATAGGGTATCTACATAATACCCTGCGAGCCACGTCTAGGGTGCTTGGAACCCTAGTCAACTACAAACACTCATTCCATTTACTGAATGATTGTTTGTAGTCGAGTCGAATTTTCAAGATAATCTTCCATGTTTCACGTTGCGCCACTGAGTACAGCATTGGATTATGGCTAAATTATTGAATATATGTGTAGTGAGAACTTTTAATAACCTGATGAGTGAATAATTTTTTATAGTTGAGAAGATTTTCAAGGTATTTTTCCTGTGTTTCAGAATTCGCCAATGAGGACAGCATAGGAATATGCCTAAATTATTGTATTGTATTGTAAAAATGTGTGTTGCAAGAACCGCTATGGAATCATAGTATAAGATTTTTTTTCCTCTGAAGGTTGAGCGACCATTGTGTGATTAACCACCTCTCGTGTAGGAATCAGCTGGCATTGAATTTAAGGAGAGCATTCAAGAGGTGCCCATGCTCGTCTCAAGGTATTCGCAGTGTCATAAAAATGATGATGGGTAAAGAGTAAGAAGAAGGTTACATGAGTATTAGGTGCTCTAAACCCATCTTAAATATTCGCACACTAGATTGTAGCCTAGCGTCATTTTTTCTGTCTTTTCTTAGATGGCCTTTACCTCACAGATGCAGAGCTAAAACAGCCCGGTGTAACTGCCAATTCAGTGTTTTTAATACCCGTAGAAATATCCTGTGGACCATGTGTTTAACATTGGCCTTCTTATTTCCTCTTGTCCATCGTATTTCGTTTTAGGCACCTACTGAATAATTGTTTGTAGTCGAGTCGAATTTTCAAGATATTTTTCCGAGTTTCAGATTGTGCCACTAAGTACAGCATTGGATTATGCCTAAATGATTGAATATATATGTAGCGAGAACTTTTAATAACCTGCTGAGTGAATAATTTTTTATACTTTAGAGGATTTTTCAAGGTATTTTTCCTGTGTTTCAGAATTCGCCAATGAGGACAGCATAGGAATATGCCTAAATTATTGTAAATGTTTGTGGCAATAATCGCTATGTAATCATAGTAAAATGTTTTTTTTCCTCCAGAAGATGTGTGACTGTCCAGTGTCCATCTCTCGCGTGGGAATCAGCTGGCATTGGTTTTAAGAAGATCATTTAAGAGGTGGCCATGCTAGCCGCGAGGTATTCGCAGTGCCATAAAAATGATGATGGGGAAAGAAAAAATAGATGGGTGGATGAGTCTCAGATCGCTCTCAACGCATCTTAAATATTCGCACCCTTTATTGTAGGCTAGCGTCATTTTTTTCTGCATTTTTTCCAAAATGACTTGGTTCCTCACAGGTGCAGAGTTAAAGCAGCCAAGTGTAACTGCCAATTAAGTGTTTATAATACCCGTAGGCCATGTTAATAGGCCAAATATCTTTAGGCCATGTTAAGGCATGGTTATGTTAGATCAGGTTAGTCTTTACTATGGCCCTTCATATTTCGTCTTGTCCTCGTATTTCTTAAGAGTCCCCACTGAAGTGAAGAATTGTTTATAGTTGAGTCAAATTTTCAAGATATTTTTTCATGTGTTTCAGATTGCGCCACTGAGGACAGCATTGGGATATAACTACTTCATTGGAAATATGTGTTGCAATAACTGCTATGAAAACATAATAAAGGTAAGTGCTCTTGCATATGTACCTACAGTGTTACTGAGGAAATGTCGTGAATTCAGTTTTCATATGGACACTGAGAGAGGCTATAAGTATTTCTTTCTCCAGTATTTGACAATTAATTCAAAAATATTTTCTGTGAAAACATGTGAAGTAAAATACAGCGCACCGCAGGTTCCTTATTATAACTTCGTAAACCTCTCAGATGACTTGAGGCAAAGACGCGGTATCACTAGTAATCTATTAACTTAATGAACCATCGTTCTTAAGGTCTGTTTTGATCTTTCCTTTCAAATGTAGAACAAACTTTCGAATAAAAATATTCTTGAGATCTGCAAATAGAATAGTTTCTGGGTGTAACCATTGAACCTAATCCAGTGCAGTGAAATACTTGCGCGTTTATGACACTAGGAAAATACCGAGGGTATTTGAGTGGTTATATGCCCAAATTTCATGAATGCATGGCATTCTATGCCATTCATCATTATCATCACATTTTAAGGAAACGAACTTATTAAATGTATCGAAGTATCTAAATTGGGGTTGAATATGTTTTTTTAAGAGAAAAAGTAATATTCATGGATGGCATTTAATTTTTTGAAAAACGTGGGGAAAACTCGTTTTGAAGGCAATTTACTGTGTAAGTACTTGAAGTCAATTTAGTTCCGTGTGTCTTGGAAGCCTAAAATATTACTGCCTAGGGCATAACACAATAGAACCATGTACACCCGCTATTTTTTCGGTCGTTTACCCAGACCATGAGTAAATTTCTACTCGCATACGTATGCATTTTCAAATATCCTAACCACTAGATACCTATTCTATACAAATCGCTAGCCATTCATCATAATTTTGCATGGCTACTGGCATTTCTATATGTTCGAAAGATCAATCTGGTGCCAAATGAATTTATATACAATTAAACTCAAACAGAAATTTCATCTCTCCCTCACTCTGTGTTTCAACAAAATATTTTCTTTCATCCCGAAGGGTGTTCGTGAAAATGGAAATCATTCTCTTTCACAATTGGTAGGAATGCAACGCAGCCTTGGATATTTTGCATGGTGCTGCGCTTAATAGAAACCGTTATTTTCCGTGTAGATGTCGTTGTGAACAGTTTCTATTGCTACACTTATTGCATTTCCAATTTCACTATAGTCCGCACTTGAGTTTACGCCGTTTATCACGGCCGTTAGTAGGGAAAGCAAACCGGATAATATACCTTCTGTTATACAAGTGAAAAATTGCCGTGTAGAAAAAGTGATAGCTCGTCTTAATGAGTGTTCTTGACTCCCCCAGAGTCATCTTGTGTAGCCCTTGGGCGTGCATGGAGCCATAAAAGTTCCACAGAAGGAAAAGTAAGAAAACTAATCGGTTATTTCCTCATCAACTCGCGAGGTTTAATTGATTTTGCACCCTATTCTGGAAAAGTGTCATTTATCACATGTTTTTATTTGAAGAAACAATTTAAAATACGCCTCCTCGCCCTGTTTCCTAATGTCCCTAGCTAATAGGCGGAGATTTCCGTGATACCTTCCATTTATATGGCTTTCTTCTCACTGCTTTTCTTTCAAACAAAGCCATCCCACGAGGGCCACATTCCAAGTTCCGAATCGCCCCGCGGGCCGGATAGCAAATTTGCGGATTACTGAAGTATACAATATTTAATGCTTGAAACGAGTGCGCGGTCCGGATGAAAACCCTCCGCAGGCCGGATCCGGCCCGCGAGCCGTATTTTGGAGACCCCTGGCATATACGATATTTAAGTTCCACTGGTAAGAGTCTGGGCTTACATTTCTGATCTCACAATCAGTATATTGCCCGAGGCGTCGTTGGCTGTTTCTTTTATTCTGTTAACAATTATAAGGACAAGCGTTTTTTCTTTATACGTATCTTAATTGGATAAAGAGGTCACATCACTCTAACTCGATCGTTCATTAATCGCGACGAATCAATCGTTTAAAGACTTACGCCATCATCTTGATTTGTTCAGGGTATAGAATTACGTCCTTTTCAAAACTTACCAGTATGAAAGTAACAGTAGCAGGCGAAATACAGTGGAATGACATCCTGTAAGTATTACGAGAAAATAGAGATGGCACTTTTACACAGGTTTATTGAGAGTACGACGCGTTTTAACCGTTGGGACATTGCACTTGATAATGACCTAACGGTTGAAACGCGTCGTACTTTATATAAACCGGTGGAAAAGTGCCATCTCTATTTTCTTTTAATATTTACCGGTATCTTAAATTTGAAGATTCCACCTCAAAATTTACTCAGATGTGTCATTTTTATTTTTGAAGTGCTTGAAAATTTTAAAGGCGTTCCAATCACAGTACGTTGAACATTTGAACGTGTAAAGGCAAGTTTTTAGCAAGTTATTTGTAGCGAAAAAAAGCTGAAATACGACCGCTCAAGAGAGAGTGATTCGTCCATTTACTTCAGATTTATCATAAAAGAATAGCACCATTCTTTTATGTTAACCCTGTTTATATTCCCGAATTTTGACCTCCACGGGAAGCATGCATTTCAAAATCTTTCCACTGATCTGGTGTCATGGTTTTACACTCCGGAGGCCCGGATTCAAGTCTCAGCGTTCGAGGATATTCTTCGAAGAAAGCCGATTTCTGTTGAAGACGACAAGAAGAGAACTTCAGAAGCAGTTTTCCATTTGTGGGTAAGACAGTAATGCCATTATCGTATTTTTTTAGAGCAAATTATCGCCTATATGTTGTTTATATCCATCCTTCCTTTCTAAGCTTCTGTAGAGGCGTAAATGATATTATTTGTCTTTACCCTCCGACAAATTCCAGTACCTATCTTTAAATCAATGCCATATTGAACCCAATTATGTGCCTTCAATGTAAGTTTTCGCCGCAATAATAATAATAATCTGAAAAGTTAGAGAAGTTTTTGGCATGTGTATGGGAACACTTTCCCCCATTTATTCCTTAGAACGTAATAAACGCTATCAAGTTTTACGTAAAAATTGGAAGCTTATTGCATCACTGAGCCTGGAAAACCATTGCGATAAAAGGATCCAGCTATTATGGTGAAGATAAACGAACCTCCATTCACACTGGGCACGTAGAAGTTATGAATTGAGGGAGAGCGATATACTTGAAACTTTCCCTCCGTGTGAGGTAATTAGGTAACCCCGCTGTGCCACCTTGAAGATGTTCTGTACAATTAATTACTTCCCGAGAGTGGCCGCCTTTCGCATGAATGGGTTCACACCCAGGTACGTGCCCGGCTCCTTCGAATGAGAAACAAATCAGGGAAGAAGTCAAAACACCTGGTAATTTGATCGTGGTACCACAATTAGAATTTTTAAACAATATTTATCGTTTTATAATTAGATAACACCATATTTTATGGCATTCACTATACGTCGTAACTAGAAAAATTCAATTAAAACACATAAGTATCAAACTTTAATCAAATTAACAAGTAAATATTACGAAGAAAATAGGGGCGACCACAGGTATCGCAGATTCAGGTACGCACGACGAAGGCGGGGAGTGACGACACGTTCGATTACTTCGCAAATTCAATTTTCGCACACTGTGTGGCGCGCCGCAGCAGTGTTCAGAAATCGGAAAAAGCCGTACAAATGTACAAAATAGCGTTTTTTGAGACAGTGACTTGAAACTCGGCTTATGTTCTCAAAAACGATTGATGATCATGAAACAATGAGTCATTTTTCATAGATCTTATCCGCTTTTAAGATACAGAGGAGCAAACATGACCAACTTTTCAAAAACACGCCCGATCTCGTTTTTCTTCGAAAAACTCGGAATTAAGCTGCTGGTAGAGTTTTTTTTGGCTGTTAATGAAGTAAAAAAACATAATATTCCGGTAACAGGATACTTAATCCACATTTTCCATTATTTTTTAATATTTTGGTTAATATCCGTGTGGTATGATGTCGCAAAATGGAAACATTTTCCCTTTTTTTCTGGCAAAACCAGTTATAAAATTGCGCGCCTTAAAAAAAATCTCCCCGCCTACCATATCTAGCACTTCGTCGTATTTCTCCGTCCCCTTCACATATATTTTACATACCTCCTATACCTACATCTCCATCGCCTCAACCCCAAAACTTTACCATTTGACACCAAATATTACATTTTGATGTTATCCTTTGGGTGTTGAACGACGACACGGCCTATCAAGTGAAATATATCTTTCGATATGTATTAGGTTTACGAACTAATATCAATAAGCTGCAAGTAAATAATATTATTCTTAGAATAAAAATCTAAAAGCAATCTTGGCCACCGCAATGCGTATGAAATAATATTTTTTTACTAAAAATCAATGTCCCATCCATTTATTGAGTTCAGGTATTGGGTTCCGGTTGCAGTTGATTATTTAACTTCATCAATATTTATTTGATTGCATTGAAATTTACTTCTAAGACTTGATAACGTTTTAAATGCCTTAGATAACTATTGGTTTTAACATTTGAAATACAACCAGGCTACCAATATATGGCATTAAAAATTCAATCTAGAGGGTTAGCGAAAGAAATATGGATCCATCGAGAAAAAAATGTTTTCAGAAAATAGTGAAGCAATTCTACATATTCAAGTCATCAATATTTTCTTATCTACATTTATTTACCCGATGGCATATTGATGAAAGACAGGATTAGTTACTTAGTTTTAAACGAATAAGGTTGTAAATTAAGTATCATGTTATTATTATTGCTACCTCTACAATTTTAACCAAGGAAATGGCTGTAAAGAAGCCAGCCTATCCCATCCGTTACTTTTGATAACATACTTTGGTGAAGGCGTAATCAAGGTTGATGTTTCAAGTAGATATGTTAGGTTTCATGTAAGCACGTACGTCTGCGATGGGATAACAGCGAGTTGTTGAGTAGTTCAACGGATTGCACCCGCTACAGAAGCTCCTCTGGCTCCAGGAAGCTTGCCCTCCCTGATACGAATCTCCCCTTCAATCTCGGTAGCAAACTACCTCTGATCGCATGCGCCGCAAACGGTTCCAAGGCTTTTGCGCACCACCATTACGAATCCTTTATTGCTGACATTACCAGCGCAATTTTCGCTTACGCCTTTTGCTTCCCCGTTGCCGGCCGACGAAAGATATGCTGATAACGTTTTATCCGGGTTATATTCATTCCCAAAAAATATCGTCGGCTTCGGTGTTGAAGTTAAAATTGGAAAACATATGTATTGTTCAGCAACTTTGAGTCCCGTCGAACAATATAGGGGATGCAAATATCACTATTGCCACGCTAAATTATAGAATTTCTCTTCATAATTTGAATGAAATCACTTAAGGGAACATGATAGAAATTCGGTACATGAAGGTATATTTCATCGGTACGTCACTAACGATAAATCATCTCCCATATTCGACCACATGGAATTTAGTTATCAGTAAGTCAGTTTTTTATTTTACCTATCATTTTTCAAGTGTATTGGTGATACATATTTGATCATTAGAGTCTACATGAATAATGTCTAAATTTTCTAGGACATCGAAACTGAGAAATAATTCCATATTTTTATTTCACCCATAGGTACTCGACTCCATGGTACGGTGGAAATGAGTATCCAAATATTAAATACTTATTGGTATTTGGAAACATTGAAAATCTGAATAATTCGAGCTGATCTTTTGGCTGAAATTGGATTTGAAATCTAACAGAAACGGCGGACTTCATTCCTCTAATTGGACATCAAAAAACCTTTTGAAAATTATGGCGTTGTTACCTTTTAACCATAGCCCGTCCAACAACAGCTCTATTGCGCACGAAAAGGTGCACATTATTGTCATTACTATGTTTGGCTGGGTTAGTAGTGGAGCAACTTCTCCGGTGACACTGTGATAATGCTGCCCACCGAAATCAGTGCGGGATTGCCTATGAGTATCTATGAGTACATTGCAGTGTACTTTCCGTAATAGGCTCTGGGAACGTATTTCTGCCTTGGGCTTAGTAAAATAAAATCATAAATAACTTCAATTTTCTCGTTCATGCATTTACCTAGACCATGTATAAATTTCTACCCACATACATATGTATTTTAAATACCCTACTCACTAAATACTTAAATATTTGGGCACTCATTTTTTTCTCTACACGATACACTTCATTACCTATAAATGAAAGTTTCATATAAAAAAGAGTTTCATTGCCCAAAAAATAATACTTTATTCATGTATCATAAAATTATAAAATAAATTCAGACTTTTAAAATAATTGGCTAAATAAACAACTAAGAAATTGCGGGACATTAACTTTTTTGCGATAAAATTATTTTATTTACTTTTTGCAATAAAATTATTTTATTGCAAAAAGTGGGAGGGATTTGAGATAGGCAAAAAAGACGCGGTAGTCGCTGAAGGGAAATGGAGGAAACGAGGCACTATTTTTTATAATAGTCTTACAGTAAACCTTCTTTCAACGAGGCCACTGTTTTTTGCCAGAAATAAGTAGCGGTTTAGTGGGGTAACCGCTTAATAGTGTTTCTTTACGATTAATGATAAAAACGTCCATTAATTTAATTAGCGCAGTAAACCTAAATTCTTGATGACCATTTATTCTATTATTAGTCAGCAAGTTTAAACCAACATAATTAAACAAGTTGATTTAAACGTTGCTGTTAAAAAAAACGGGCGAAGTGCTTTGTTTCACCTGGCTTCAGCAGCTTTGAATTAAAATATTTTTTCTTAATTTTTAAGCCATTGATAGGATTAAATATTCATTGTTATTCTTGTCTTGTAACTTGAGAAATGCTTTTAATTTGAAAAGTTAATAAATGCCCTCCTTTGCGCCCATCAGGTAATTAGTTATTTCAGTTTCGATTTCACCTTCAATACTTTCACATTTGTCCGCATTTAATTAATGGTTTAGTGAGTTGCAGAAAGGTTGCATATCTCTTAACTTTTAAATCCATTCTTTTCATCCACTTTATAGATGCATCCCAACATGTGGCGGAAGCTAAAAGCTTCATATTCTCATTCCACTTCTTTTCCGGGGTTTCGTGTCATTTTTTTTATGCAAATAGCCGTCGCGTATTTTATATAAGCTATGGCTATGCAATATGCCGTCCCGTATTTTAATAGTATGGCCGATGGAAGGGAATAATAGTGAACACTAAACAGACGGTCAGTTTACGGAGGAATGATGGGAATAATTATGAGAAAATAGCCGTTTACGGGAATGAATGCTGAATGTAGGTGGCCCTTTTCAGAGGTTTTACCGTATTTTCTCTACTTTGCAAATGATTCATTAAAACAGATCTTAATCAGCGTCCATTTCTCATTCATTGGTGATGGAATATTAAATGAGAGTACATTCAGGTTGGTTATAGCTTCAAGCCAACAATATTCAAGACCACTCTAAATTTCATATGTGTTGTTCAGTCACTGCAGTTTTGAATTTTTTACGCGCGTAATACCTTCAATGTTTTTAGTTAGCTAATGAGTACTTTTGGTTTTGTTTTTTCATCATCGGTGGTCAACAATCCTAGGATTGGTTTGACGCAGCTCCCCACTCAATTCTCCTATCAGGTGATTTTTTCACACCTACGTATTTCTTCTCTTTCACATCTTTCATTACCTGTTCTATGCATTTTTTTCAAGGTATTCCTTTTCCATTCTTGCCTTCCACTTGTCCCTCGACGATTGCCTTCATCAGGCCATCGTGCTCAAGATGTGGCCTATAAAGTTGTTCCGTCTTCTTATTAAGGTTTTCATGAGTTCTTTACTTCTCTTTACTTCCTCATTACTGACGCGGTCGATCCATTTGATCCTCATCATTCTTCTGTAGCTCCACATGTCGAAAGCCTCTACCGTTGCTTTCTCCGCTGCTGTCATTTTTCATGCCTCACTTAGGCTTATGGTCCTAAAATCTTCGCAGTTCTCCACTCTTTTCCTCTTAGTAATTGGGATTATAATCTACATCTACATAATGCTCCTCACGAAGTCCTTTGTCATCTTACCTGTCGAATACATTTCACTAATGATTTTTTTTGTACAACTGGTTGAACGTCTTTTCTCCTACATGTTTAATAATAATCTCTGCGGGAATATCATCCATTCCAGATGCATTATTTATCTGAAGATCTCTTACAGCCGCATCATATTCTGATCTTAAAATTGAGGCTTCCATGTCATGTTATGTTTTTCATTTTCGCATTTAAGAATTATGAATTTAGCCTAATTACAGGTTTTGTGCCTTACAGGATACCTAACTTCCCTGAATGTGAATAATTTACTGCATTTAGACATGTATGGAAGAAAATTTAGATATGTAAGAAAATATATATTATCATGCTAGGAGAGCAGCGTTAGTTGACTTCAAATGCATTTATAACCAGTCTGGGAACTGGGGAAACAGCATTCGTAGCGTAAAGGAAAACCACTCCTCCGTGCACTAAGTCATCTCAGCCTGTGTCATACATAGGTAGGTATTCTATGCGTCACAATCTGAAGATAACTTAGGATATCGTTGATGGCCTTGGTGGCAGCGTGGTAAAGTTTTCGCCTGCTAACATTGGGGTCGTGGGGGTAAACTCCTCCCGGTATTCCGCCGGGTTAATTTTTCCATAATGGCCAACGTTTCAAGCTCCGTCTCGCGGCTCATCCTCAGGGATAAATGTTTTAAGAAATTTTAAATCCCGAGAGGAATTTACCCACATCATTCGCCGGGAAAGCATCAAATCAAAATTGCCTTTTTTGAGGTACGTGTTGTTAGAACTTAGCCATCGATAACTAATCATAAATGGTACGGGCGCCAATGAGAAGTTTTCAATGAGTATGTGAAATTAAAGTCTTTTGTAGAAAATTGCCAAATGTGTGATACTGCATATCCATTGAGTGTAGAATTTGTCTGTGACCAAAAGTATCATATGTAATACTAAAATTAAATAGATATGTGATAAGTCATTAATATACATATGTAATATTAAAATGTTTCCTTAAAAATTAAAACAAAATGCAGGAAAAGTTATTACAATATTGTAAAAGAAGCATTCCTTGATATGTTTTATAAATAAAAACGTTTTTGGCACGTATATTAATATTGATATTTATAAATTCATGCATTGCGGGGTCAAAATATAATACCATGCAGTTAAAAATGAGTTAGTGAAACTTCTTTCATCGGAACTCTATATTCGCCTTCCTTGGTCCCCCGTGAGAGTAAATGATTGCCCGCTCGTGCATTTTCGCCGCTAATTCGATTTCTCCGCCGTCCGTTTTTCATCGCATCGCCCGCAGTGATGAGAACCTACCCCCTACGGTACTCCTCGGAAGATTGGATGAACACGTGTGCCAAAGAACTGGTTCGCTTGCACGGTATCAAGCGCCCTGGAAAGGCTATTAGTTTTGGTGAAACCACCGGAGCACACCACACTGGTGAGAAAGTTCGTTCGAAGATACAGTTTCCGCGTCGCGAATCGATTATTCACGATTGCGTTGCCGCGGTATCGCGTAATGGCCTGGCGTTAAATTAACAGCGAGCTCACCGTGTTGTTTGAACGCGACGTGACTCGGTGCTCAATACAGAGTTTTTATATTCCCCGTCAAATTAGCCCCGCTACCGTTATTCCCGAAGCTTCCAGAAAAACCGCAATTTAATTTTCGCCAACCGAACGAGAGGGCAACTCTGGAGAAAGCATTAAATGAAGTGTTGAGGCGAGCGTGAAGAGTTTCTTTCCCTCTTGGTCGCCAAATATTAAATTAAAAGGACGCATCGATCTCTCGCATCTCAACCAATCGTGTTTTTCTATTTATTTATCTCAAGTGCCTTGAAAATAGCACAAGGAGGTCCTTACATATCGGGGATTTCCACAACTAACGATCACACTCATGCATAGTGATAAATGAAATCGCATATGCGGTAAATGCGATACACGTGACGTGAATAAATGCGATATCGGCGCATGACTGGACTTTCATGAAATTTAAACCGCAAATTTGCCTTTCCGATGTCAAAATTCGTAAATGTATAGCCGAGACTTCCCCCCCCCCCTCGCTACGCTACTGGACGTTGGGCCTTACTGGTTCATAGACAGTTACGTGTATTTTCATCGGCAGCTACTTGAGAGGTTGAGAGAGAACCCTGGTAGATTCTGCGACGTAAAGCAAATATTTCTTGCCATCTGCCTAGAAAATACAGAATCTGGTAATGCTGCACTCCTCACAGGTTTTTCAGCGAGTGAATTCTAATTGTGACTGACAGACGCAACCGGTTGAAGGAAGAAAGTGTTGAAACTTGTTCAATGTTGATGTTCAACTACTTTAATTGATATTCAGGCTAGAAATACCATTTTTAATTATTTAATTTATATTTTATTCCTTAATTTATCATTTGTAATTCCCATAATAATTTAAACTATTCCATCTTCTTTAAAATAAATGTGTTTCATCCCATTTTGTCGCCAACTAGTAATGATACATAATGAAAATGAAGAAAAAAATAGATGCTACAAAATGCTATAAACTGTTATTAAAAATGCTACAAATTAAAATCAAAGTGTTATTTTCACGTTTATGTACTCATCCATATCCTGGATAGGTATAACTTATGCAGGCGGGACTCGAACCAGAACCCTTCGTTATCATAGGTGTGGATCCCTACTGCCACCGAGGCTGATATTTATTCTTTTTTCCCGACAAATTTCTGTTTAAAACTTTCTCACCTGTTTTAGAGTATGCTTTGCAAATAACCTCATAAATATAATTTCGCTCATCAATTTCAGGCATGTAAAAGTAGAGAGAGATCAAGGATTCGTAGGTACGAAAGAATGAGATCGAGTCCGTCCGTGGTCCGTTATGCGGCTTCTGTACAGCAGTGGCGGAGATAACACATTTTATTTTAAAATATTCAAATTTCGATCCAATAAAAATTAGTAAAATCCGTAAAGTTGTGCGTGATAGAACGGAATATTTCCTTATTGAAATTAATTCTTGCAATAATCGTGGAAAATTTCAAGTACATATGTATTTCAATACCATTTAAAATTGAAATGTAAATGTAGCGAGGAAGAAATCACTACTTAAATCTCTACTGTTGCGAGGAAAATCTTTCTTTCATTTAAATTAGTATCATTACGATTTAGCACGTGAGTTCATCGAAAATATTTCTCTTGAATGCATAAATTGGAACTCGAATTTATATTCAATCCATCTTTAACAAAAACTAACAAATGTGACGCAACACACCGTCTTCACCAATCGTATTTTATTTTTCTTGAGACAAAACACTCCTATAAACTTAATTTATCTTCTTGAAATTCTAGCTTAATGTAGATTAAACGTTTTTCAGCTTTTTAATGTCCTTCACACATAAAAAAATTACTCCTACGAAAATAATAGGTGGAAATTTACACACATGAGATACGAGCAAAAGTTGGCATGTATTTTCTCTCTGTATTCCGCATTTTTGATTATGATAATGTAGGTTAAAACTTCAAAACTTTAGCGATTCACCGCGAAAAAAGACTGTTTGAGCCGTTGAAAGGGAGTAATACGCTCTTAATGCAGCTGGCATTAAAACTCAGCCCTAGGTTAAACGCTTTGTTCTTCTCATTGAAAGTCGAGAAGTGAAAACCTATGAAAAAAACACTTTCATGCAGATTGAGACGGAAATCCAATTTCTACAATTGTACACTTTCTATCCTTTTAAGTGAACGAAAAGCAGAAAAAAAACTGTTTATTTTCTCTTTCGATTCCAAATCAAGGAAAGCAAATATGTGTTCTCAGTTAGCTACGACAGCTGACATCACGCATCTACGTGTAGGAGCAAAGCGATGATCGTTTTTAGCCTTCATAATATCAATACGAAAATTCGAAAAGTTGCTTGGTAAAAGGAACTACGTTGTAATTGGAACTGTCATCCATAGTTTGTATTTGTGGCGATATAATCTTGCGGTTTCATAAATTTTCCTCGCGGCTTCTCATTCTCTATTTCCTTTGCTACCTGTAATGGAAAACGACGTCCCTGGCATAATAATTTAGTTTTATTAATAATAAAACGTTATTGTACTTTTCCACACGATTTAATTAATACGACCGGTTTCGTCGCAGAGGCGACATCATCAGGTACAGAATCCGTTATAATAACAGTTATTTTGTTCTTGTTTATCTGGTTGCTTTTACGTTGGTAGGGGAGGGTTGCGTTGGGGTTGGAGCGTCACTCAGCTTCAGGGGAATCTCCAAGAGCGGGGAATAGTTTACAAAAATATTTTCATTTGCTAAAATTCCATTTTTTAAATGCTTCCTTATCTCCAACTCCTCCAAGAAGTCCATCCTTCTTCCCTTTCCCTCAAGGTGGAGAATTTCCGGAACAAAATTGCTCCTGTGGTCACTCTCCCATAGATGTTTCGCAAAATGCGATTTTTCTAACTCCCCGTTTCTCAAATGCCTTCCGTGTTCCTCTGCTCTTACTCGGAACGAACGTCCAGTCTGGCCTATGCAATAGGTCTCACAGTCACTGCACTTGAGTCTGTAAATGCCACTTCTATCATTTAAGTCAATTTTATCTTTTGTATTGCATAATAACGCCCTTAAATTAGATGTGTTATAATATGCTATTTTAAAGTCTTCTCTGGGAAAAAGGTTTGCGGTTGCCTGTGAAATATTTCCATAATAACTCAGTTTGCACCAGCGTTTCTTATGCTCATTATGAATGGATGAATGGTATATCATTTTCTGTGCCCATAATAATGATAATAATAATAATGAGAATTTATTATTAAGAATGGATTTTCACAAAGTAAAGCCAGAAACATCAACAATAAATCAAGTTTATTTAGTTTTATTCTTATTAGTGATAAATTTCGTCCTCTACTTGATCAAAGGTCGAAATTAGTGAAAAAATTCTAGATAATAAATATTACTTTACCCTGTTTACCCCTTTTTTTGACCTTACGAATCAATTTTGTCAAGTCAATCGCTTCTCTTTTTTTTGGAATTAATTGACAATTTTTCTATTGAATTTATAATTTTGAATTTAATTAATATAATTTTTGAATTTGGAAGTATTAGTAATAGCTGTTATTTTTTTCTATAAAGTTTCTTTCTAATTGTTGTTGCCGTTGCCATCTTTAGAGGGAAAAAAATAAAGCCGTGAGCAAAAGGCGTTGTGCATCCCATCTTTACCCTGAGCAATTGGAATAGATTAGGGTCCCAGGCATCCAATAATTAAAGAGTGTAATAAAGAAAGGCGCTGAGCATTCCATCTTTGCACTACGCAGTTCAAATGGAATTATCGTTAGGTACGCATCACCGCTATAATTTTCAAAAGCTAATTATGAGAGCAAATAAAATTCCTAAGAGAGAATACATTCATAAATTTTCAAATACATAGAGAATTCAAAATAATCGAATAATTAATACTGAAGTATGGCTAATTATTATTGGTATTAATTTCTTTCTTCTCGCTTAGAATTCAATGCACTCTCTGTAGTAGGTACACCGCTTCTACAATCTTAATATCCTTACTTGACACTTGGGCATTTAATCCTGCGGATAACGGAAGGTTGGCTATAATTGAAGCTCATCGTAAAAAATGGACTACTTATTTTCTTTTTTGCAGCGCAAAGAATTTAAGCTCAAAATACGTTGCATGACGAGATTGATGCCGATTTAAATTGTCGCAGGCAAAAAAATTTGCGTGATACAATTGACTATAATAATTGCTGCTAAAACGTCATTTTCGTGGCGAAATAGTGTACATTTCGGAAGACAACTCTTTTAATGCATTGCAAAACTAAAATTTTAACAGGAAATCGTGAAATAAAAACGCACAATAAGTCATAAGCGTTGGAAGTAAAGTGAAGTTTACGAAGATTAGACGCGACATCTGTTTTTATCCTCTTCAAAGAAAGGCAATGATCAGTGAAATGCGGTGCTGTAGAAAATTTGGGCTTCTTTATCATAGTTCACTTCCTGTTAAATGCTACCATTCCCCACTCATAAGACAAAACTCACCTAGAAGTGTATATTCACCGAAGTTCCATCGTAGACATGATACGCGGGATACGCGATGGTTTTTGCTTTATACCGCTTGTTCGTAAATGAAACAGACATTCTTGCTGAATATATTTATTATACAGTGTGGATACGATTTCTGAATATGACAGGAACAGGGTTCTTCATATAAACCACTTCGTATAATTTTACTCTAAATCACTCGTGAAGCTATACTGCGAGGTTACCAACGTCAGTTGAAGCTGCTTAAGGGGAAGGGAAGAGGCAATAAATAGGAATTGTGCGATAAATTGAATGGCCTTAAATTAACATCGTGACGTGACGGGAAACGATTGCCAAATCACGATAGGCATCTAAATAAATATCCGTTTAAGGTGTGCAGTGGACAACTCAAAATCCTATCTTTATCTGAATGACACGCATAAGTAGCCGGAATGTTTTTTTCTGAAAGATTAATGGCGTATTTCGTCTGCCTAAGAGTGTGACATCACCCGTGGTGATGACAGTGAAGATTAATGGTGTAATGATCATTCATTCAATGTATGCACCTTATCACGAGGTGCATATTGGCGCTACCTTGTGAAAGCATGGCAGATTCCAGAAGCAATCGGAGTCACAGATTCTTGGGAATACAAACATGTTGACTTCGCATATTTCCTAACAAATCTATCGTGACTGTATGCGTGGGTGAGTAAATGGTTGGAGAGTGATAAATTTAAATGGGAATAATGAATTAGTGCAAAGTATTCCACTGAGACTAAAGTTAAATATTTTGACTTGGATACGAACCAAGAAACCCCGTGACGAGCGCTTAATAAGATCTTTTTCGTGATATAGTACCCATTTTGAATAAAGACAGCTGATTCAACTTAATCTGATGGCATTCTAACATGCTGTAAATTGCTTATGGAAAATTGATTCTACCTAAATCTTAATTTGCAACTCATATTGAACTTGTCATCTTGGATTCTTCAAGGAACATAAAGTAGTTCTCTGTCTTTATTTCCGTGTGTATATCTCAAATTTAAAATGTTTACCATTTAACTATGTCGGATTTTAAATTTTTTGGAGTTTTAATTGAGACAAGTGTTGGTTTCGGTGCATCCTTTCAAATTACAAGATAGCGTCATTAATGTTTAATGATTTATCTGTTATGAAAAAATACAAAATATTATCGGCCGAGATGGAGTAATTCGTTCTTTTAACTTAAGAGAAAAAACATTATAAATACAAATAATTACGTCTGCAGCGGAAAACGTCGGCAGTAATCAAGTTGTTTGTGATTGTAAGAAATCCTTCATAATCGAATAAAGACGAAAATTTTTGAAAAACTAGTGGGATAACCTCAGAGTTTTAGCTCTAGGGCTATTGTGAAATGCTTCAGATATCCATAACCATCTAATTGACGAAAATAACGAATATGCTCCTTAGCGTAATGGTCTCCTTGTAGCCCGGAAAACCTTGGTTTGATTCTCGATCCAGGTGGATTATTTCATCTGCCAACAGAATAAAGATAACGTTTTGCTACAAGAATTATTTTGCATCTTGGTTTCTATATATTGATCTAGTTCTGAGACTAAACTGAAATTCTGACAATAAGTACCAAGTGATCAATCGTCGACGGATATTATTACAAGAACCGCTGTCTACAATGTGCACGAGGGTGTCTTCGTTGACGCTCAACTTTGGCTTGTCGGCATTTGTTTCCCAAAATGTCTAGATGATCATGTGTTCCACGTTATAACGGAGCAATAGGCACTTTGGATGATATAGTGTTTAGGCGTAGAGGAGCTCTGTACTGCATGGTGTAGGCCTACTCGTAATGCTGGAACTTGTGATAAAGGATTGATTCTTCTGGAACTTGTGATTCTAGACGAATGAAAATGAGTAAAATTAAAATTGAAATGACACGATCTTAAGAGAAAGGACATGCAAATAGCAAGAGGTTTCTTATAATTAATATTTAACGTGTGATGACGTCAAAGTCATAAGTAGGAACCAGACTTAATATTTATGAGTCATCCGATGTTCTTTTTGTTTCGAATACACTGACAATTTTTCGTATTGAATCATCGTTCCGTACGAATCATAGCTATCATGTTAAAAAATGAAATCAAATATGCATAGATAAAATTAAATCGTAAAGTGTTAGTCTACCAAGTTATTTGCGCATTCGTCTGTATATACACAAACCTTATAAGTAAGCCTTTTTCCTACCATTTCCCCGAAAAAAGCGACCAGCATCGGTTGTGATTGTAATCACCCGAACATACGCGAAAACATAGCTCCAAACGCGAATGGAGGTTGCTTATAGACGCCACGGAAAACTGCGGAACAGCATAGCTCTAGGGCCCTAAATATTTTGTTGTCAAGGCCTATCATTGCATGCCAGACTGTTTGCATGAATTTGATGAGGTAGAGACCAAAATGCGGATATTATACTTTAACTAACCTAATAAACCGATGAAGTCTCTCCATAGTATTAATCCTTCCAGAACGGATTTAATGCTATTTAATTAGCATGAAAGAGAGAGACCATCATTTAATTAAATTAATTACGTCACCTTTCGTATGTTCAAATTCATCTATTTACCTAAGTTTTTTAATTTCGATATTATTTTCTTCCCTTTTTTATATTTTGTCAAGTCTGCCTTCCCTCCCATGGTATTGAAACGTTGTCGGATTACGTAGCTGGGTGTAGATTTACACCATTCCGTCCACGGCCGCGTCAAAAGAGTTCTCTTGCACCCGAAGACCTTCCTATCTGCTTATCGAACGCTAATTGGGACGCACCTGCTGCGATAGCCAAGCACCTCTGGCGAGTGGGAGAAAAAAGTGAGTTTGAGATTACGGTTCACGTTTTTTTTTCTTCACCCCGTTATTGCGCCCGTAGTGTGTGTGTGAACGCGGTTGAGGACGTAATCTGTCTGACAATGAGTTGGGTGAGAAAATTTAAGGATGTAGCTTTTTTTAAATCGAAACTTGAAGCATTTACGTGGTGGAAGGGCTCCATATTAATGATGAAAAACACTTTGTTACTTCCACAAAATTCACAGTTTCTATTTTATTACCGGTTTCGGCTATTACACCATTTTCAAATACATGTACCTATTTGAAAATGGTGTAATAGCCGAAACTGGAAATAAAATAGAAACTGTGAATTTTGTGGAAGTAACAAAGTGTTTTTCATTATTAATAAGTAGCTTTTTATATTTTAGCATAGGAATTTCAGAGAGAAAATGTGCGAAGGGTTTGTAGTTTTTAGGGTTCTCGAGCTATAAGTTTGTTTATGTCTATAAAATTTGATTAATCCAGCCTAATGAGTGTTACCCACCTCAGATAATGCTTGTTCGTCATGTACAGGGTGCTTCAGGAGGAATCTGCCATACTTCAGGAGTTGCACTTGGGTCAGAAAATTTAAGGATATAACTTATTTTCTGTGATCATAGGAATCTCAGTGAGAAAACGAACGAAAGGTCGGTTGTTTTTAGGTTTCTGGAAGCTATTGGCTTATTTATGCCTATAAAATTTGACTTAACCAACCTTATATTGGTAGAGTTTCACCTACGCCTTTATAACGAGATTATCTCCCGTTATGTGTGTCACGGGCCGTTTTATTTGTGCTCTATATATATCATTTATTTGTGCTTTTATGACTGATGACAAATTCAGAATGGATTTTACGGATTCCAATCGGGGTTAAGGATTCATGCTGGAACGCCGAGAAACCTTTATAATAAGAATAACAATAAAAATAATGTCTGTAATGATCACAAGTTCCCCCAATTACGATTTTTTTAATATAATTGGACAACACATTTAAAAACACCATTGCCCAGGCTGGACTCGAACGTGCGACCATCACTTTGGCAGGCGAGGACTTCCCTTCGCCACCTAAACCGGCCAAATGCACAAAATTGGCCTCAAAATACCCAATCCTTGTAGAATTATTTCAAAATTACAGACTCTCAGACAATGGAATCTCCATTTATCTCTTTTCTAAGAATATTGAATATTTTGGAGCCAAAACATTTTCACATTTCATCATTACTCCAGTGCATTTTGAATAATATTGATTTTCTGATGTTCTCTAACTGCAATAACAACACTCGTTGGTCATTAACGAAAAGTTAAAACCATACACTCTGATTTAGAGGGTGAGACTGCACATCTAATTTGCACATTCAATGATATATATTGAGATTTTTTATATTGAGCTGGAACGCATGATGGAGAGCTTTTTGTCACGAAGAATTTGGGTAGAAATTATGGTGTGAAGAATTGAACTCGAGTGCTAAGTTCTCTTGGCGGTCAATATGTTGTCAAATGTTAGTTTTTCAAAGAAAATCCGTGGATTACGAGCAGGGAGAATTATACGGCCATTTGAGAAATTCCTTTTCTTCTTTAATCCGTGGATTAGTCAGGAATCACCCCCATTTTCACACAAAATGCGAAAATTCCCGGGAATGAATATTATGATTCACCTTGAACAGGATTTGAAGGCGGATCTAACGAATTTGTGACACGCATACTACTAGCAAGAGCTGTCTGAATACTGTGTAGAGCCTAATCATTAACATTATACAGCTGAGAACTTGGAGTAAAGTCTCAAACAAATGTAAATTTCAACCTACACCCCATGCTTCTCCAAAATAGACAGCCAGAGTTCAATTTTTATCAAAAGTTATTTGATGCCGTGTGGAAGTAAACGTGACCTGTTAAAGTGATAGAGCACGTGACCTGGTCAAGAAAACTTATTATTCCTCTGTGAAACTCTATTTTTTCTATTATACGCTCTTAACCTCGTATTTTTTCACATTCCGCAATACAGAGATTTTAAATGCCATTCTTTCCTCGTAGTATTAAGGTTAACAACGGTGTCTCGATTAATACAATAAATGGCGTCACTACCTTGGGCGACTCATTGCATATTTATGTTTTTGAATTGCTCTAGCCTTGCATGGATTTGCTACGGGAGCTAGTAACCGTTGGCAAGTTTTGTCTTTGCATGAATGTGGACGTATATTTTGTTATTATACGTCACATTTTTATGATCGTGAGGTGGGAATGTGGGTATCCTAGTTCTGCATGCTGGTTATCACGAGCATTACAAAAGAGGATCCTTAAATCGGCCTCTAAATGTGTTGTCACCAACCGTGCACTTAAATGGGTTTACAACAGTCGCCACTCGCGTCGCTGACGGACAAATTGATACAAGTTTCACGGGTAAATAAGGTAACAATAGAGGTTTCAACCGAAATTTAAATATACGATAATGTTATCTATCAAATTCATTACTTTTCAGTGCTATTCCTCGCAATGGCAAATATCATATTGCAAAATATTGAATAAAATTGGATCGCATTGCACTCAGCGCACCACGGACATTTTAGAAAACCGATTAAAATGCGACCGAAAGTGGCAACAGAAATCAGCCTTCTATGGGATGGAACTGGGCCTCCTCTATACAGCCCCCTGGCTGGTTATTAATGCCTGCCCAAACACCCTAGAGGCGGCTCGCAGGGTAGGTATTATGTAAACCGCGCCGACCTCGGTGGCGGAAGGGTAAAGTCTTTGCCAACCAAACAAGAGGTTGCGGGTTCGAGTCCCGCCTGGGTAGGTTTCCCTCATTCGGGGCATGGTTGTTCGCGTACGTAAAATTGTATAGTTTGTAGAATACCTCGATATAAAATGGCCAATTAAAGACGTATTTGGTGGTTTGGGAATAAATAAAATAAAAATAAAATACCTTGCGGTGGAATGCGTGACCTGGCTAAGTGGTAGAATACATATCCTGGTCAAGGAAACATATTATTCTGCTGTGGAGTTTTAATTTCTTTTATGATACCCTCCCACTTTCGCATTTCAAAATACATATTTTTCGATAGGTTAAATATTTTGTTGATTGCTATGTCGGCGTTATGATAAACGATAGTGCTTACCTTCAATGCTAATAATGCACGTTGCAAAGAAATTGATGCTAAATTAGTAATCATTTTGGATACACAGTTTCATCTCGTTGAAACAGTGAGCTTAATGGGAAACTGCGATTGTATTTATATCACTCCCCCCAAAATTCATTTATTTCGTTTTAGTGTCTGATTAAAATTGCTCCTTTTCTTCAGGGAAATCGATTACTATGAAATCCGCTGAAAGTCATCACCTCGATACCTTGCGACTCTCGGTCACTTCTTCAAGCTTTCCACGCGGTGGAAGAAGAAAACCTTGTCTTCAAAGGAACGAAGTCGGAGAATTGTTTACTCGGTAAGAGGAAAGATAATGCGCGCAGCTGTTCACACACCCGTCCCACCGCACTGACAACGATATCTCGGCCCGCCTTAGAGAACCCAACGGCTCAAGGAACCCGAGCCCTCGACATACTTAAACATGTTTGTCGAGCAAGTACGTACACACATACCTCCTCCCCCATCGGTGCGTATACTTCGTGTTCCCGACCGACCGATATGATGAGACTTTGCACGGTCCGGTGCAGGAAATGATATCGCTTTTCTAACGGCTCGAGGTGATTGCACTGTCGCCATGCTGTCCACCGCCAATGGAGGGAAACAATTTTATCGGTATTTCCCATGACTTCACCGATAATTTAAGTTATGATCGTCCTTTGTCGAGTTGTGTATGGAATGCGTCTATGCTAAAGAAAACTAGCTCAAAGTTACATTCTAATTTTTACAGATATTAAACACGAAGGTATGTATAGTGTTATATCATAATTTTATCGTTATTTCCCATGACTTCACGGCTATTTGAAGTTGTGATTGCCCATTGTATTGTTGTGTATGAATACATCTATGCCAAAGAAAACTAGCTCAAAGTTGCACTCAAATTTTTACAGATATTTAACATGAATGTATGTATAGTGTTGTATAATAATTTTGTCATTATTTCCCATGACTTCACGGCTATTTGAAGTTATGATTGCCCATTGTCGATTTATCCATAAGCATATGTGTACTAAAGAAGACAAACTCAAAGTTTCACTCTTTTTTTTACTGATATTTATCTTCAAGGTATGCATAGTGTTAAAGCATCTGCATCTACGTAATGTCTGGTTCTTTCCCGGCGAACAATGGCACTGAAGATTTCGACATTGGATTCCTGAATCCCTGAAGACCATGGGCGAGTTGCCTGCCGAAACGTTGGAAGGAGACATGAATATGTATGACCTTACCCAGTGTAAAACCCGAGAAATCTTCTCCGTCATTTACATTCATATTTACGTAGTACCGTGCTAGCTACCTGTAGGGTGTTTGGCAGAAGTTAAACCTATCACCAACATGCAGCATGCAAGACAATCCATGCATCCACTCCACATGTTCATAAAAATATTACGCACAATAAAAAATGCGTGCAAATCCCTATTGCTAATCGATGAAAGGTTAAGACAATGGAAAAAGACATGCATGTAATGAATCGTACTAGCGATTGATTTACCATTAATTTTGATTGATCGGTACACCGTCATAGTCCGCAAAAAGATAGGCAAAATCTCTCTGCAGTTACTATACTCAAAATATTAATGATATTGCTTTGATATGCGTCATTAAAATATGTAAAAACAATTCTGGTGAAAGACCAGCATCAGTCAGGATTCATTCCAAGAAGGCAGCCATTACTTAAGTAGGTACCTACCTTCGCAAAAGTGCAATTCAAAAATGTACTTTTCGCAAATGCAATTGAAAAATGTTTTCCGATAATGTACGGCATCCGTTGAGGTTAAAAAGCAAAGGAAAAATTTAGAGGATGTGAGCATTTTATTCCTTATATTTTTTAGGTTACACTTTTTTCAGCTATTTGAGACAAGGTTTGTGTTATTTGTGTCCTGCTAACGTGAATTTGGCTTTAATTTTGACATTCGGATTGGTAAGGGATTAAAAAAATAGCTCGGTAATGACCCTAAGGTTTTTTATCAAGATTAGGTAAAACGAACATAATATATATTTTTGAGAGAACACTTGTAGTTATTCTAAAATTATTTAAAAATTGTGTTTATCTATATGATCATTTCCATAAAAACCTATAAATACCAGTCTTCGAATACATTTTCTTGAACATTTAGCAGGGAAAGCTAATTTATTTCTGGCCATTGAAGGTTGAATTAGAAAATAATGTTTTGAAATAATCGCGAAAGTGGAATGTAGGTACCTACGTTCTTTCTCGGACCAATAATTTGCTTTTTGTGGGCAGTTTGCCGGTATCGGAAAGTGATTCATCTATACTGTAACTTTTCAAATCTGGATGTAACTTTCAAATTTGCTACTCCTCTCCTCATATTCACTATTTCTCCACTAACTCTAGTCAGTTTCAATTGTTACCTTGCAATGAAGCCTTTTATGTGTCCTTGCCCGCTCCCAGACCATACGTTTAATGCGATCATTGAAAAAGCAGTAAATAGACAGTCCCAAGAATGCATTGAACTATCACGGTGCACTAGATTGGGGATTATTCTTCTTCCCTGCATGTTTATAACCTTTTTTATTATTTTTCTCTATTTTATCTTATAGTCAGTTTGGTGCATATGGTGATTCCGTTAAAAAATTATCAAGCTGTCCTGGGCATCAGCGATTCGTTGCTCATGTTACTTGGTATGCATTTTACAACGCAGACTAGAAGATATAAGAAATGTCAAATATTACATTAAAGAGGCAGGCGAGTAATTCTCTCTAATTTTCTGATCGATTATTTCACAGCCCTGGATTGCAGTTCTCCATATGGTTTCCAGTTTAGCTGCGTCAAGATGTTTTCAAGATGATATTTCGTGGTCTATGGCCAGAAATACAGACTGGCCACATCTTCTAATCAGATATCAGAGGTCAAATGCAATTCTTTTTCATGGTTAATGTGTGCTAAGAAAAACTGTTTGCTTGCTTTGAGAGAATTAGCGATTTAGGAGTTGGTGAGGGGTACGTGCCCCCGTACCCCTCACCAACTCCTCCTCCCTCCCCCAGACACTTAAAAAAAAGACAAGAATTTTGATACGGTTATCATTACGTTCGCTTCGTTTTGTGAATTGCGGAGCCTCAATCATTTCATTTCATGTTAATAAATCTCTTAATAAAATAAAGTGAATATTTCGTACAGTAATTGTTGTACGTTGTATTTAATCTCAAATATGTTTGCCTGTCTGACCCTCCCCCTCAGAAATACAGACTGGATCCGCCCTTGACCTAGGCCGTTAATGTTGAATGATAAAACTTGACTGAAATCATGACAATGGTCGATAATTTCTAATTTGTAAATATTGGCGTTGTGTGGAAGTTTTAATTTGATATATTACTCAAGGTAATACGAGAGGGTGTAATACCTTCCTTTAGTGGAATCTTCTCTTCGCTACAGTGACTTAAGGCGGGCTTTCCCTCAGTCCCCCTTCACGGATCGGGTGCACCTGCACGCCGAGAGTACGCCCGTGATAAAGATTTGAAAGATGCCCGTGGGCTGCGACGTTGGCTCTTCAGTCATCGAGTGATAGTCTCATCGAGGCGCTGATATGAAGGTTCACAAAAGAATGTGCACTCGGCGGGCAACAGAAGTGATTCCGGCGAGATAACGGCCACTTGTTCGGTATTATCTCGTCGGAAGGGTCTAAAACAGGGAAGTCTTCTGATTCCAAGACAAACGGACGAGAGTGGCTACACCTAGCCTAAGTTTTTTGGAAGGCTGAGCCCGTTATCAATTCCCTTCACTGCCCACATCTACAGGAAATGACGAAACTTGAAAGCAATGGATTCTCTCATACCGAGAAAAGAGAGAAAGCAGTTTGAATGTGGCTTCGCTTATGGAAAGGATTTTATTTAGGTTATTAATAAATAGTGAGATTAAATGAATGCTGGAGGCTGATAAGTACTTTGTGGAAGTCCAATGTAGGATGTGAAGTAAAGTTACTTTGCACTTTGGCATATAAATATTTATTTTAAAATAAGTCAACATATTTTAATAACTATTTATGCAGAAAATTGCAATGTTTCTTTACTTCATTAGATATATTTTTGAACCTTGGAGTTATTTAGAAATAGGTTAGCTGACTGATAGTGTAGCTTACTAACTTATGTATTCCTGAATGCATTTTTCTGAATTTTCCTAGTTTTTCTAACAGCATGTTTTGGATGTTCTATCTTCATGGATACATTGCCCTCATAAGTAGGATATACATCTACATCTATCTACATCTACATAATACCCCGCAAGCCACCTAAAAGGCGTGTGGCAGGGGGTGTTAGGACACCAGCCATTTACAGCTGTAAAAAATGTTCCCATATCTATCCGTTCGGCAAAACATCTCTTTTAATATATCGCTTCTATCGGACCTGGAAATATATTGTGGCTCTAATATTATATTCTCGGTGTCGCTCTTGAAGATATCCATTCTCAATTGTTCAAGCAATCTAAGCCTAGCGCTCATCCTCCGAGTCTCCATCGGCTCCCAGCCTAATTCGCTTAACATCTGGGTAACACTGTCTGTACGCCCGTAGCAGTTTTTGACGAAGCGCAAAGCCCTCCTTTGTATTTTATTCAGTTCGCGGATTGAATCTTCCTGCACCGGATCCCATACGCTCGAGTTATCCCATAGTTTATGTTTCACAGTTAGCGCACATGTAGCGCAGTGCATGTTAGTGGAGGTAAATTTTAATCCTCTGGTGTGCGTTGGTGATGGTACATCCCCTTCCAAACACCTCTACTATAGTAGGCTTACTGGGTAAGGTGTAGATGTATTTGAATAATTATTGGTATTGACAATTTTATAAATTATACAAATGTGAATAAACTTTTAATGGAATGTTCTCTCTTATGGAGTTTCCTTTGCACAATAAATTTTAATGGACTGGATTTTACTGGGTTGGCCTCTGTGCAGTATCGTCATCTACGTACCTATCTCTCTCTCCTGTTTCTCATAAAACATCGGTTGCGAAATCGATTTGGACGGGATAAAAAAATGAGCGCGTCAAGGAACACCTGGGCGATTGTTGAGTCGTTCGCTCAGACTTCCCGCCTGAGTCACGCTTTCTTACCAAAGAGGTCTCGCCTCTATCTCAATCGGAATCGGCTCTTCGACGATCATTTCCGATCGCATCACGATGTATTCGGGTGCATGAGTCCCTGTGGTCTTAAATGCCAGCGAGTCCGTTATTAATGGTTTTCGCTCCGTTTTTGCTTCTGAATGTTCCGCGCAGGTATCATTCGGCGGAGTTTCTATTTTTTTTTCCTTCATGCTCGAGAATTACTGGATTCTGAGACTGCTCAAAGTGGAGTGAACTGCCTCAGCACGTTACCATAAGTCGGGAATTATAAAGTTATTTTTTGTTTAAGAGTTCATAATAGCTGCTTCTATATCGTCAGTAATCACAATAGTCAGCGTCGGAATCGTTTTCATTCAAAACTATTTTGAGCTTAAACTAGCTGATCACCCACGAGGACAAAACAGCCATTTTTCTTTAATATCCAAAGTGGAAAGCATGAAAAACTTGGCTAAAGGAGCTATCAAGGCGCAGGTTCATTCTTTATATGTAAGGCATAAATTCTAGACCCATAATAATTTGAAGGATTAGTTTTTAGGCAATATTAATGCAAATGATGCTTTACACAAAGAAAGATCCGATGGGGAGTTTAGTTTTGAATTTTTGTGTTGTGGAGGACATTTCAATGCAACACTCCGTCCGTCGGATGGGACGTTGAGCCGTGGTCCTCTTGGCGCCTTTCGTTAAGAGCAGGCTAATGCCGACGTAGAGTTTCTCTCCACCCTTCCCTCTACACCCTTTCCTCATGGCGCAAATGACCTCAGCTGTTGGTCGCCTCCATACCACTTTAAAAGACACTGATTCATTTCTGTAACAGATCGGCACTGTGATTTATAAAAAATTAAAAATCATCATCCGCAATTCGATCCACTATCTGTTTCTTTTGCACCTACTAAATGATATCACATTCCTTATCGCAAACAACGTCCAGGTGCTTTAGTCCTTTCAACACCATTTGTTATCGGCGGTCAAAACACACACGTATCAGATTCCTCAATCGTCGAAGGTAATGCATCCCTAAAAATAAAGGTCCTCAGCGTTATACTATCTGAAGATTCGGGCACTTGATTTGGCCCGTTTTTCATACTATGACCTAAGCAACAAATCGAATCATATTAGATTGAATGATGTGATAGTCGTACTCCTTAATCGACTTTAACCAGGATGAAGATTGATATCGCATGTCACCCGCTGAATGAGTCGTTTTTATACGCATAGAAAAGAAGATATTTTCTTTAAGAATCCATATAGCAAATAAGGAATGGTAACTTATAACCTAATTTTCAATATCAGAAATACTGTTTTTTCCGACATTCGAAATAAAATGTCAGTAAATTTTGCGTAGAAAAATACCAGGATTCGTCAACGGAGTATTTCTTGATAACATTATGTGGATTTTTACTATGTGGATTTATTTGATGTGGATTATCCCATCGAGGGAAAGAAACCTTTTCACATGATTTCCCTCTTTCTTTAAGTATGCTTGATTATTGACTCTACTAGTTGAAGATCCTAGAGATCAGTTCCAATCGGGCAAAGATACTATATATTTGCCGGAAAAGATATTAGCTCGGGGATCTCGAGGCTGACAACGCTAATTTTGTAATGTTGAGTATCGATAGAAATTGAATGCAAAAATTAGGATCGTATCGGAATGGTTATTCAAAACGTCGCTCTGCATTTTAAGTATAGTGAAAGCATTGCTACGTAATACAGCACAATAGTGAACAATTTGTTTTTCATGGGCAGTTTAGTTTCCTTTCGCCATCCAATTTACACAATAGAGAACCGCTTATTTTCATATCACAACTGAAGCCATAGATTTTTACTTTAAAACTAAAATAGGAAGCTTCTCCAAAAATAAGTCATTTACATAGCTTTCTGCATAGTCTTATATACACATAATGGTTAACAATTCCTTGAGCACATATTGATGGTTAAGTTCTAACAACAAGTATCTCAAATTCGGCCGGTTTGAGACAGGTATCTTAAACAAAGTGTTGTAACATTAAAAAAAAATAGAATACAAGAGAAAAAAAACTATTTGTTTATAAATGAATGCTTCCTTTTTAGTTTTATGAACTTTTGGCTTTTATTTCAGTGTACAGGTAAAAAAATTAATTGTTTTTTTTTTGCTCTCCTGAAAAGTTACTATTTTTTAGATACACTGAATAGTAGAGGCCTTCACGTTGAAGAAATCCATCATACTGATTTGAGAATGAAAAACTTTGCTGTTTCTACAATTTGGAACTTTATTTTCCTGACTAGTTTCGATACACTGTATCATATTCATAGGACTAGCAGTACAAGTAGCGTCGCTGTGGGTTATACACCAAAAAGGGGGGGGGGAATAGTGGATGGGTAGGGGAGGGGAAAGGGGTGGAGAGGAGATGTCTGTAGAGCGCTACATTGTTGCACTTCGCGTAGGAGGGGGGGGGGGGAGAGGAAAGGGAACGTACTTAGGGAAGGCTACGTGGGTTAGCGTCATGGGAATTATTTTTCGGGTGCAAAATTGGGATGTCCAGGAGGGGGGAGTTGAATGGGAAAAGGTGCTCATTAGTGATGGGCTCTTTCTTTTTAACTATTCTTAAAATTTCCAGTTGCTCCCTGATGTCCATTTGTGACCCTTTCTTCACACGGTGCAGCAACTCCGGGGTGAAATCCGCCTGATGTCCTTCTTCAAGGAGGTGGGAGGCAAACTGGGACATCCCCGTTTTCTTGATGTAGTCTCGTCTGTGTTCTTCGCCTCTAATGGCTAGGTTCCTCCCCGTTTGTCCCACGTATTTGGCGCCACAATCACTGCATTTTAGTTGGTAAACCCCACTATGGAGGGCTGGGTTTATGGAGTCTTTGATGGGTGGAAGCAAGCTCTTTAGATTCCTTTTATTGTAGTAAGCCGGATGAATGTTCATTTCTTTGATAAACTTTCCTATTTTAATAGAGGGTTGTCCTACATACTTCAGGCGTCGCCACGATCCTTTGTCATTTGTGGTTGAGGAGTAAAAATCCTTGATTAAAAGAGATACGTGTTGTTAGAACTTAGCCATCGATATGCTTGATGAAGTATTTAATAATGCTATAAGAATTTATATATGCTAAGATTTGCCGAGATCAGAGATCCGAGTCCGAATGCTTCACTCTCTTGAATCATCCTATCATCATTTATTTTAAATATGTGTCGTTATTTGTGTAAATATTTTTAATCTATTTTTTTCTCACCAATATGGATTCAAAGATCGACCTTTTTCCCCAATTTTACTTCTTATTCTATTCAGTTTTTTTTAACATTAATAGGTGGTATCGATATTTTAAATTACATGTTTTGGGTAGTAACACGTGAGCAAGTCCACAAATATTCTTTGAACATACTCCGTAAAGATTCGTTTTTTAAAATCGAGGTCTGTTTTTTTATGAGTTTCCAGATTAGATTTTTCGTGTAGCTCGAGTCTCCTGAGACGAGATAAAATATGACGTGCATGGGTCTTTGGAATGACTGTCACAGCTTCGTGGGAGTGGTTCTCCGTACAGTTGCACTTGTGGCAAGCGGTAAATATTTCAGATAAATGAACTATCCTCTGGGTACGTATCCGCGGGCTCAAGAAACTGATATCCACTTCCGAGTAGTTGTTTGCGTGCACAAAAGCAGTTATTGAAATTATGCAATCAATGGCGAAACACTCATGATCACTGACGTATGAAGTAACTGATTGTTAGATAAAGAATTTAACCACGGCTCTTGAGCAACGAGACTTTCCTCTAAAACAGCGTCATGTAGTACATAGTGGAGGAAAATTATGCCACGAAATTTTAACCCCCCTATGAAAAAATTGTATAAACCTGTTTCAAAATTTTATACAATTTATACAATTGCCATGGTAATTGTATAAATTGTATAAAATTTTGAAACAGTTTTATACAATTTTTTCATAGGGGCCTGGACAGCTGATGCCAGTAAGACCTATATTACTAATCACTTTTAGGTCGAAAAGGCACCCTTTTTAAACTATGGTAACTTTTAGAAAAGCGCTTCAATGGGGTGCTCTCATAAAATTAAAATAGTAATTTTTTTCCATGCACAGCTAAGTATGTTGAAGTTATTAACGTATGAAAAATATGGCTTCATAATTCTCAATATTCTTTTTGCTACAGAGCTTCAAAGTTCGCGAAAATTACTACATTCTTTTGCGCTACAAGAACTCCCTGTGACGTCAGAGTCACTCTACGGTAATAAAAACAGCTATGACGATACAAATTCATAACTTGAAGAGTGAATCAAAAACAGTTGTGAATGGTTTAAAATATTTTAAATTGTACATATTGCGCAATGGCTGATTCCGACTTCGTAAAGGCTCATTCTGGGAACATTCTGTAGGTAGATTAATTCATAGTCGCTGATTTCTTCTCCGGCAATGAAGATTTCGTCGGCGCGGAGTTCAGAAGCCACAAAAAAATTTGGGTAGGATAATTGAAGCAACTGTTTCGTCCACTAGTAATCTAGATATTGTCTTGTATCTCATTAAACTACTGTCATTAACTCATTGCTTTTAATACGTACTGGGTATAATGTTGGAGTGTGTGAGTTTAAAGTTAAGACGAAATTCGAAGGAATATTTTTTACGCCTATTTACTAAACATTCCTTAGGTCTGGACCAGGGAAATACGGTAATTAAGCAGTCGGATAGGTACGTTCAACTGAAAAGAAATTAGAAGGAGCGAATTAAAGAGCGTTTGCACTGTTGGGGCTATGGAGGCACCCGACAGTTAAGTAAGAATAATAATCTTATATTGTGCAAATCACCGTAGTTGAGGAAGATGAAAAGGAAATAAGTGCAATTTGTTAAGACTGTGCTGCATCTTCCAGTGTGCATGCATTCTTTAAATCTGTTGATTATTTAGGATAAATATTTCATATGAATGATGATGACATTAACATGTGTTGCTATGAAAAAAAATAAATTGTACTTAGAAAAAAGTGCTGAGAGATTCATAGGTTTTTCTAAAACTGAGACAAATAGTCTACTGCACCACGTAAACCTATTGTTTACTGGACTCTGACGTCACGCTAAGCAAACTTGGCGATGTGCTGTTTGGAGAGCAAGAGTACTATATAATTTTTAAGTGGAATTTTACGAATAATGCGCAGGAAGAACTGCTTTCACTGCAATATTCAGTTTATTCATTTTCAATGGAATACCCAATTGGTGAGTTTGACCTGTTGCCGGATGCCCTAGACAACTCATGACTTCGAATGCTTTGCCTGACGATGATCGCAATGTAATAGGGCAAACTCGCGGCCAATAGGAGCGCTTGGCTAAAAGTTTCTGTAACTTAACATTGTGCGTTTTCGACCAAAACATCTTCATCTTCCTTCCAGGATTTGGCTACTAAGCTTGTTCCAGCTCCACATTACCATCTTTTTCTTGGTCTTCCAACACGTTTCTGGCCAATTGGTTGATATTCGATTGCTTGTTTTGGAATTGTTTCATTTGGCACTCGAAGTATATGTTCCTTCCATCTGTGTTCGTATTCTTGTAATTTATCAGTAACTGCCTGGGCACCCAGTTCATCTCTCATTTGAATGTTCATTAATTTATCCAATCTTGTGCAGCCTTTCACTGACCTTAAAAATTTCATTTCCGAATATTCTATCTGCCTTAATTCAATGTTTTTGACCAATCGTATAATCATCCATTACCAGATCAGAATGTTGGGTACCAGTACCCAACATTCTGATCGGTAGAGTACAATAGGGACTGCCATCACTTTATAAAAGCTTTTTTCTTTTTCTTTTCTCGTTTTCTTTTTCAGAGTTTTCTAATGGTTACACATTTTCTTTGGAAAGCATTAACTTAATTTTTGATATCTTTGTCCATGTTATATGTTATATCGCACCATAAGTATTGGAAATGTCACACTTCCTACAGGACTTGATCCTAAATAACAGTTTTTGTTCGTATCGGGTTGCTTCCTAAAAATGCCATATTCTTTGTTTTAGATTTTAAAATTCAAAGGTTGTATTGTTCACTCCAATGGTACAGTTTGTGTACTGCCATCTTTAGATTTTCCTCTTTATCTTGTATTATAACCTGGTCGTCAGCAAATAGCCCCTGTTGGAACTACCATTAGCAGCTCTAAACATTGGTTTGACCGTGATTAAGAGCCTAGCTTCTTTGACAAGAGGTGACGAGAGCCTGTAAGGAAACTGGGTATATTCGTTGGCAGTCGGGGTTCGCCTCATCCTATTTCTTATGCGCACCCTGGTTGCCAATGACTCGAGGACATGGAGTGATTATGGGGAGTGATCGGTAATGGCAACATCGGTTTAAGGTAGGGTTCATGCTTTTAAACGGTGACACTCAAAGATATTTTACGTGTACGTGAGCACGAATAATAATATACATATGACACATCACTGCATGCCGTGGTCTTACCCCCGGGTGATTCATTCACCTAATTCATACTAAGTACGATGCTTATTTTTTTATTTTCTTCACACATTATATTTGCCAATACTAATTTTCTGCTTAATTTTTTAGCATATTACAATTCATGCATGAGTCACCTAGTACGCTGAATTTTCGTTTTTCTATTACTCACCAGAAGTTTCATTTGCATATAGCAGTTTTGCCTCCTTAGCTATCCCCTGATTATCATAGTAAATTTCTCTACTATCCTGGTTTATGGTAAAAAATATTCTCCTAGTTCATGGTCTGACCGCGTGTTGTTGTTCTAAGTGGTTTGCTAGTATCCGGCGAACGAGCGCGTTTCTTACCTCGTTCCGATTACGATTGTTCCAGCAATCGTTGGAACTATCGTGCATTCACACAGTAAACTACTCTCCAGTGCTGAAATCTTAAGCGAACGAGAAATTGACGGTTAGCAAAGCTGTTGAGGTATGCAGGGTCAAGATATTACTGCGTTCAACGTGTATTTAACGAATAATTTTTCTTCTGCCCATATTCTTCCTTGCTTGGACAAATCCATGAAAAAAAAATAGAGCGAAGGGAGCTTCACAAACTTTTCGTCCATCTCTTGTCGCTTCCTCTTCCGGTCTCCCAGCGCCTAACTATCGTAAAGTGGCAACGTTAGGAACTACGTGAACTATAGTTTGGACATGCATTCACGCAGCTAGTTCGGCCAACTATCGCTAGGACGATCGCTCGAACAATCGTCATCTGAACGGGGCATTATTAAAGCCGTGTCCCAATTGGCCATTTGGCTATGCCAATTCCAGGATTTAGCCACGACGCCATCTTGGAAGGATGTCCCAACTCGTTAGCCAGCATAAGGGAGGGAATTTAGGCAGCTAACGCGGCCGCCAGATTTAGGCATCGACGAGTGCATCCTTCGCCCGACTTTTCCCATGATTCAAAGCGTGCAAAGCGTCTTCAGGAGAAAGGGCATCATGGCTGTCAACAAGGGATAGTACTTGTTTGCAAGTAGTGTTGATATTTTGAGACTTGTTCGAATAATTACTAATTTTTATTTTGTTTATAATAATGAAATTGCGTTAATGGAAGTGTAAGAATTACCGAGAAATTAGTTAATGAGAAGGCGGCGTTAATTTTAATGCTAATTAATGTTTGTATGCTTCATATATATGTATATGTTATTTTATAACTTTTTATACCGATCACATGCTATCTTTTGCTACCGTTTCCTTTTTAAACGTGTTAAATAATGCTTAATTATGTAACACTATGTCTAAATTCTTATTTAACACTTTTTGTACATTAGGTTAACACCCGTAAGAATAAACAATTATTATTATACGTTATTGGACAAAGTCCCAAAATTGGAGTCGGAATAAGTAACAACATTTAAAATCTATGGTGATTATAAGATATGATACCGAAACCTGATTTATGTACGTAAACCATACTTTTAAAAAATTTTGAAAATAATTCCAAAGTCTGACGGTAACCGATTGAATATACTAAATAGACCTGTTCTTAATAATACAAAACTAGAAATAAAATTGCTGAAATAAAAGGAATTGGAAGAAGTACTTGTTGAGAGACGATTTAAATATTACAAACCAATTAAAAGGAATATACGCTAACACATAAGGGCCTTGCGCTAACATTTCGCCACAAACTTAGCTAAAACCTCTTTAACAAAACCATACGGAACTAAAAATACGAATTTGAAAGTATACCCCTACTTTACTATTACAAAAAGTTTGTCTAAGATACTAAAATTATGATTAAATACTCTTCTCCGACATCTAATACTCAAAATCACTTGACACATCACATTTTAACAATTTAGGGTGGGTTTTGTTCATCATTTGTTCAAATCATTCCGATTATCTCTTGTTTTGCATTGGCCTAGTGCCCAGTAGATGGCAGCACCTGCGTAAGGATGTCCCAATTCATGCTCCCTTGTGGTTGGCTGCCCAGAATCTGGCTGGCTAAATACATGATGCCTAATGGCTAACGAGTTGGGACACGGCTTAAAGCTAGGATGAGTGCTGCATGCCTGGTGTGGAATCACCCCGTACCAAACACATTGTCGGTGGCCTTCACGGTACCTCGTTGATGTATATTTAATATCAGGAGGGGAGTACTACCACCACCACCCTCATCATACACGCCCCTGTATAAAGATTTGTATTTGCCCCCTGAGTGCAGATATCCATCCTTTATATTGGTTGAACTTTGCTTTAATCTAATGTATAGTCGCAGCAGAAACGTTGGCGACGCAAGGAACAACGAGGCGTGAGCGAAAACAACAATTTCTGTGCAGGATGGATTTTGGATTTAGGTGGCCCGGAGATGTAACGGATACTGAAAAAACCTTACGGGGGGGGGGGGGAATATTTTGAGCTGCCCACACTGCCCATATCGTTATGAAAATAAAGTTACGTTCAAAATTAAAGACAGCTTTAATAAATGCTAATTATACGCATATACAAGACAATGCTATCTCATCATACAAAAAAGTTACAAATGTGGGTCTGCAATGTTCGAGAATGCGGGCAGCCCCGCAAGGGGGGAGAGGCCCCCCCCCCCTAGTGGCGCATATGTGAGTGTATAGGCAGTGATATCATGGTGCCTGAACGCTCCGGAACGCCGTTCAAAAGACATGATAGTCAAATAACACTTCATCAATTTTGCTGCCTCAAAATTTCTAATATATACATTCGTAGCCAAAGAAAAAAATGTATCAGAATGTAAGTAATAAATTGCAATAAAAAACTCACCGAGTTATATTTCACTTCTCAATAAAGTTAAGGAAACTACGTTCCGGCACTGCTAATTTTGCCATGACGTCACTGGGTATAGGAATACTAAAGCAAAGATTGGCTCTTGGAATTGGAAGGAGACACTATGGAGGACTTGACCCGGTGCGAAACGTGAGAAAACGTTACTGCAATTGTTCGCCGGAAAAAAAAAACAAAAATTATATCTTCGATGTTTGGTAATTTTTTTTTGATTATGCAATTATTTATGTGGAGCAATCGCACATGTGGGGTCATCAGCGCGGCCGGAATCATTAAACTCGGGAAACATCCGATTATCTCCATTCGATACAACATTGCGCCCCGCTGGTTTTTCCTCCTCTACACCGTATCTCTGCCGTTACACAGTCTGTCCCATCTTAGTACTCGCGCACCTGACTTGCACCCGCTGCTGGGAAGTTTTTAAAATGAATATTGTTTATCACTAGCTGAGAAGCCGACGGACTTTGGATCTGTTGACCGCGTTCTTGTTCGCCCATGTGACGCTGGTGCATACAATCGTCTTAGCGTATCTCATCCACGTGGATTCTCCCCCCTCTCTCAATCAGGATCTTTTCAGTAAACACGCCTCTTTAAGATATCTATCTTGACCGGCTGTGTCTACTTAAAATGGCCGGCTCGGTATTACGCCATTTTGTTTGCGCTCTGGAGAGAACGGATCTTGAGAATGGCCTGGCTTGGGAGTTTCCCAATCTGCTCATCATCATCACTGGTAAACAACACTAAGATTGGTTTAATGAAGCTCTTCACTGCATTATCGTATTAGCCAAGGGCGTACCAAGGATCAAAACTAGGGGGGGGGGGGGGGGGCAAGCCATGTTTGTTCAAGTTGTAGGTAAGATTTAAGCATGGAAAAGGTGAATTAAATCAGCATTTTAAGGGAACTGTAATAGCTCTTTACTAGTTTTTAAAATTATTTGCTTGAAAAAATATTATTTTACTAAAAGACTTGCGACTTTTGCTTCCAGGGGTAGCGGGGGGTAGCTGCCCCCTCCTGCCCCTCGCTGGGTACGCCCAAGGCATCAGTTGATTTTTTAACACCTACGTATTTCTTCTCTTTCGCACCCTTTTTTACCTTCTCCATATGGTTTGTTCGAGGTCTTCCTTTTCCATTCCGGCTATCTACTTACAAAAGAACCCCAAAATAATGCGGCCCATCATCGCAAATTATCAGTCTTAGGTTCTACTCCGACTCATTGGTTATGCTCGAAAGCTAAGACTGATCTTACCAAAAAGCACCCACATTATGCACAGCAATTTAAGAGCTTTCCATGCAACAAAAATCTCTCAATAAGTTTTAAAAATACCACAAATATTCACTGGTCAAAAATCCTAAGATTTGTTTGACGCAGCTCTCCACTCAATTCTCCAAGCACCTAATCTTTTCACACCAACGTATTTCTTCTCTTTCACATCTTTCTTTACCTGTTCCATATATTCTGTTCGGGGTCTTCCTTTTCCGTTTTTGCCATTTACTTGTCCCACGACGATTGCCTTCATCAGGCCATCATATTCAAGATATGGCCGCTATCAGATTACAGTTTAAGTAACACTTATCCATCATAGCCCGCTCTGAATGGGATTTCCAAGTTCGGCTGAGTCCAGAGGCGCGGCTAGGAATTAAGGCTTAGGGGGGTTTTAGGCGCAAAACGCTAGGGTGTCTGAGGGTGCGGAATACCCGCCAGGGTTAGCGGGAGGTGCGGGGCCCCTCACCTAGAAAAAAATGCAGATAAATGGTTCAAAATGGTGAGTTTTACGGCCTTCTGAAGGATACTTTATCAATCTGTACAATATTCTAGGAGTAATATTAATCCAATTAAGTGAAACGAGCATGCTGCGCCCGCTCCCAGCGGGCTTCCCCCGCTCTTTTCAATGCAGGTCCACAGAGGGATAGGCGCGTTTCTAATTTTAAAATGTAGAAAAAAAGGCAAGGTCTTATGTACAAATTTAATTGGAATTTTCATGTACAAATTGATGTCAGAGGACCTCTTTAAATACAACATTGGAAGTAATTTCACTATCTTCTGTTAAACGCACATGATGACTCATATTTACGCATCAACAGGAGACTTGAATGTGGAATCAGCCGCATTTTGATAAAAGTTATTTAAAGATTGCGAGATATTGTTGCAAATGAACAAATGTCTCAGTTTGTGCGCCGTTAACGCCAGGAATATTTACCGGTTTTTGTTTTTGTTGTTTTTTTATAATTATTTAAAAACCAATTTTAGGAAACAATAGCAATATTTAGGAAGTAAGATATGCCGTCGCATGTTCTCTGATAAATTCTGTGCATTTTGGTACCTCATTTGTAGAGTTTGGTTGCGTATAAGTTGAGAAAAAGGTATCTATACAGTAGAAATAATATAGAAGATGGATTAAAATTAAAAATTTCTCTGAGCTCTAGAGCTTTATCCCCCAAACCCTCACACTGGTTGAGTCCACAAGCACATGGAAATAAATCGCATTATTCATTTACCATAAGCAAATGGAAAATTAACTTTTTCACTCAATACAGAATATGTTACATCTGCACATTTTACAGAATTCATGATGACCCCGTGCACCCACTATTATGAAGCGTGCTGTATTTCAGAACATATGCGATGTGTAATGCTACATTTTACTGCAGTATGTAACTCCCAATGTAAGTAACCCCCACCTTTGCCACTGTCCTAAAAAGAATATCTGCAGTAACTCGCTTATCATACTGCCAGCACAAAAAATGCATGACAGATACTGCTGAATTGGTGGCATCTTCTCGGGTTTTCCATCAGTTGATATTATTGTAGGCTCGCATGCCTATAAGCAAATCGCCCGGTAGATAACCCGAGAAGATTTAACCTGTATCAAACGCAGGAAAAGAACAAATCATACTATTGTTGTATGGTTTTCCCCTCGAATAGAAATTGCTTTATTACTATCTTGGTACTCAACCCATGTGAGGTATTACATCCATATCCAATCATACTGCGGGTGATTCTGATTTTCCCAACATTGTCAGCGGCAACACCTATGAAATCTAGGAAATATCAAGGAAATATTTTATTTAATCTTTTGAAATCATGACTTCTAAATAATGCAGAAAAACTTTTAATCACTCCATACTCCGGAGTACAAAAAGCATACATTATTAAGACAGTAAAACTTCTCAATGAAAATTATAAACAAAAAACCTTCTCTAAAGATATAAACATAATGATTTTTTGTTTCTTTCGCCCTTTTGACTAGTGATGTAGAAAAACTTTTATCAATTACCTAACTCTCGGGTAGATAAACCTTAAAAATAAAGACATATTTATTAATTCTCAATGTAAATAACAAATAAAACACTTTTTTTAATATTTAAGAGATTCGTAAATAACCAAGCATTAAACTTAATAGGAACTCAGCGCGGTATTCACTTTTGATGCTCTTGCCCCATCCGGGCTGGCTTCTGATGTAGTGTCTGTACATGAATGGCCGTATTGATATGCAACTGAACGATCACTCGCTACTTCTTGATGGATATATACTAAATATTCCATGTATACAAAATGATTTGCACCCAGTTACCCATGGTGAGGTGCTCCACTAAATAATTAAAAATAATCTCCAGTCTAGCACCTGATAATCTCCAGCGATACTATAAAATTTGCTTCTTAGGAACGATTTATGGCACATAGGAGCTGTTTCTGGATTTACATTCAGTGACCTTAAAAAAAAGTCTATCCAGACTTAGCATGGATCCTGATCTGGCATTTCCTGCATTTTGGCCACCTTCTCTTCCCCTAACATATAAACGGCGTGGAACAGCTGTTCATTTAGGATTTGCCGTGGATGATCTTTAAGAACTCAATCTGGACCTCGCGGGCGTCCTTCTTCGGCATTGCCCTCAGGATTTTGGCAACCATCCTGCCGAAATCGTCCCATTCATCGCCGGTAGAACTTGTAGCAGAGGCGGTGGCAGTGAAGTCCATGGCTGCAGAGGACGTAGAAGCAGAGGCAGTAGCTGCCGAGTCCGTGTCTGCCGAGGGCTTGGTCATCGTAACGAAGGAATCATCTGCACGCATAGGAGTCGGAGGAGGCGAAGACTGTTCCACAGTAAATGTAGAAGGTATCGTAAATGATCCTGCGCTGCTGAGGTTATTTTGATCTTCACCTGAAGATGTCTGCAAAGGAACGTATTCGTTGCCTATATCGCGCTCCTTCTTGATCGGCGTTTGGGAGTCGTATTGGTATACAATTTGAGTGCGCTCAGCAGAAAAAGCAACGCTAGCTCCGGCTAGGTCTTTAGTGGTCGATGATCCCGTGATCCTGGAAATTTTGCAGAGGGGTTCATCCTGAGCGTTGTCTGGCATCGGTTCAGTGGCCTCTGATGATTGAAACTCCACCTCTTTTTTGTTGGGTTGGAGAGGTGAGGAATCGATCGACAAAGAATCGTTCTGGAAAAGAAGGAAAATTTAATATAAACATCTATTACATTAATTAGAATTCTATTGCCTCTGGATAATCACATGAACCTGAGGTACAGTGAATTACAGTTACTATCCTATTTGTATTTTGACTCCCCGTCATGCAGTAATGACCACGTAGGGGAGACCGGGGCACGTTGGCCCATTTTTTTTTAATTTTTTTAATATTATTTTTTTGGGTGTACTTAAATTTATGAAATTTTTGAACAATCTTACTGAATCTAAATGGCAAGCATTAAACTTAGAAAAATAAGCGGTAAATTTAAAAAAATAATTACTGGATACATGTAAAGTGGGCCAATCTGCCCCTACATCGGGGGTAAGTTGGCCCACAGGCTGGGGCACGTTGGCCCATGCAATCTTTTGATAAGGTAAACAAGGATGACTGTAGAAAATCAAAATAAAACTAATAGATATAAAAAAAGAAGCAAAATTAATGAACATAAAATGAAGTTATATATTGACTTAAATGATCAGTATTTTATTATGACAATGGGAAATTAAACTTATTTGGACTTGCAGTGTCTTCATAAAAACCAGTCACTATTAATCACTCTCCACATCCAAAGGATCAGCACAGTTATAACACTCATGAAATTATCCATGGATTTCATTTTGTACGCATTTCTGATGAGCCCAACGCTTGCAGTTAGTGCACTGATTCCATTGTGATCCAGGTAGACTGTTTGAAAAAGGCTTGAGACATCTTAGGCACAGTGAATCTTCATCATCTTCATCGTCATATTGCCTTAGTTTCTTCCTGCGCTTAAGGCCAACTGCAGTTGATTTATTTAACTGTATTGTACAATTACTATTGCTCCTATTTCCGTTTTCAAAAAGCGATTTTTTAGACTGATTGAATTTTTCTTTTCAAAGTTTTCGCTTTCTTATTTCTTGCACCTTTTTGTTCTTCCTCCAGGGCTTTTTTTATTGAAGTGTCAGTCACTATGACAGAAACTCTTTTCCGTCTCTCTCCTGCGATACCTTTCCTGGGCTCAGGTTTTTCAAAAGGTCTGACATCTCCTGGAGTTGGAAATTACTTTACTTTTCCGGTGTTCGAGAAATGTCCTCTGATGGTAACCCCTCTTTGGACGTTGAAGGAATAGCCAGAATATGCTGAGAGCTATTGGGCGTAACGTTCATCTCAGCTCGAGTTGATTGACTGCTTTCAGTTGCTGGGTTTGGCCTATCCGAAGTGTAGGAAGGTAAAAAATCAATATCATTAAAACCATTTCTGTTTAAGGGATTGATCCCAGTGAACTTGAATCCACTAGTTATGTTTTTGGGAGTGGCAGCTTTGGAAATGTTATTCGCACTGTAGACGGGATGCCGTAAATACTCATTGGCCGTTTATTGCTGGTAACCCATGCGTCACATGCTGCATTCACGAAGTTTTTAAAAGGCCCATAAACACTTCTGTCTACAGGCTGTAGCTTATGACTACAATGCGCCGGAAAAGATAGAAAGGTGATGCCATTATCCTTACAATAATCCAAAACTTCAGAGTCCAGATGTGAACTGTGGTTATCAATGAAAACCAAGGAAGGACGTTCTTTTGAGCAGCGAGCTGGTAGGACAAAATGCTTCATACAGTTGAAAAAATTTGTCTCCATCATCCATCCCGAAGAATGAGCAGCTCCATCACACACAATCGGGCCGTCACGGATAAAATGAGGCTTGTAGTTGTCCCTTGGAATGATGAAAAATGGAGGAACACTATTTCCCAACGCACTAACTGCATAAGCCATCGTAACAAGTGACCCTCTCTCAGCCGATGTCACGCGCCCTATTTGGCGAAAACCTCTTCGAGCGACTACACGATCTGGACGCTGGACGGTAGTTACTCCAGTTTCATCAAGGTTCCAGATGTCTGCAGGTGTCACTTTTAATCTTTTCAAAACTATGTCGAGATAATTAAAAATCAGTTCTACATTGTGCTTGTTGAAACTTGTGCATCGGGCCAAAATAGTTGCTTGAGGAGTCCTAATGGAGAGTTGATGATGCCTCTTTAAGAACCCTGAGAACCAATCTCTTAATCGCTTCCCGCCATTTCGGTATCGGCCCAAAAATTAGGTATTACATATATTGTTACAGGCAACAGCATATCTATACGCAAACCTTCTGACTTCTTTCGGGGAAAGACCATAATATATGTCACTTGCCTTCATGACATATTTTGCAAGCATATCTTCTTGTTCGGAATTAAATATCTGAAAATAAGAATAAGTTTTTGGCTAATAGTACGGTTTTCTTTTAATAAGTGTTCTTTTAACCCATTATTCTCTGTTCATTTTATCTCTGCGGGTGAGCTGGTGGAGATAAGGGGAGGGACAGTTTCTCGACTTGTGACTTTGCCTTAGCCAATCAGCAGACAGTAGGCGTGGCCTCAGTCAGTCGCTCTCAGACCTCCGCCGAGTGAACATCGTGAATCTGCTCGTGGAGCAGTGTTGCCAAACCTCACGCATTCTCCTTGTATGTGATTAAGTATGCCTTCCACCAACAGTGCCTCATTCAGCGCGGTAGCTGACAATGTCATGGACTTCTGTGAAAGTATTATCCCCAATGCCATCCAAAAGAGTAGGTATATTGTCTCGGCGCCGCACAGTGGGCTGAAATCGAAAAAAGCTGATGAATGAGTGATTGACACCGCCAATGCAGTTAAAGCAGAAAACCGATGAGATTCCCCGGAGTTATCAATATCCAAAGCGCGTGTATCCGAGTGCATCCAAAATCACCACAGCACAACTAACCTCTTTCACTGTATATTCAAAACTAAATTCATATATGCATTTCTTTCTGGAAACGGAATATCCGAAAAAGGTAAAAGGGACCGCACACGAGCAACGTGGAGTCATAAAAAGACACTTTTCGCGACTATCGCATGGGCTGGACGGGCAAATACCAACCAGCTGCGGGCTGGTCGGCTGGTTGTAAAATCTATTTTGTCTTTGAGGTTAGAAGCAGGCTAATAGAGCCGTTTTACCCATCCAAGGGGTAAAATGCAAGTGCGGAATTGTCAGAGTTTCAAAACAGCTAGTTTGCATTCGGGAATTTGGTAAGTAGTCACTAGTCAGTAGAAATGGATAGAGGAGCGAATTCATTTACCTAAAGTGACAACAAACCAACTTCAAATGAAATAGTAATAATAATGTTGAAATAAAACATATCCACAACAAAGACTTCATAGCGCTTTATGATGTACGCTGCGTCACGACATTCCATGCGCCCAGGGAGCAGCCACGGACTGCGCGGCACGGTAAAAACATCGACATTATTTTGTTTTTTGGGAACGGTCGCAGATTATTTCTGTGGATGGAGACTCTTAAAGGCTTTATGCAATTACGATGTAAATATCTGAGAGCAACTCGTTGTCCTTCTTTTTATACAGCTACACACGGGCAAAAACGTTACTGAAATTAGCGTCCGCCATTTTGTACTGCATCGACGATAAATGTTACAAAACAATAAAGAAATCAGGTTAAAATAAAAGGAAAATAAATGTAGTAATAATATATCATAGCTTTTATACAATATATTTGCTTAAAATGATTCACTATCCAACATCCGTCGAGTACGGCAATTCCCGTGGCCAGCAGCCAGCTCCGGGCGAAGCCGCACGTTCGAAAAATCGATATTAATTTCGGCGTCGCAGGTGGTCGCAGCTGTACTTCCAATTATCATAATCTACATACTTTGTTGTATATGTGGTGTAAATATCTCGAGGTAACTCGGTGATCCTTTTTTTTAAATCCTACATAAACACAAAAATTCGACGAAAAACAGGGTCCGCCATTTTGTATCGTTTTGGTCACAATTACGACAACTAAGTCGTGAAAGGTGATGGTAATCGATGATAACAAACCGTTTAACAATTGTATAATTTTTTGTTGCTATTGAATTGCTACTAAAGGTGTGACATTAGTTTAAACATGCTGAATTTCGAAAAAAAATCAAAGCGGGCAATTTGCGCAAAATTTGTTCAACTTTGAGGCTATGTATTTTATATAAAAAATTAACCTATGAAAAATATTTTGCGTCAAAAAATGCACTAATGTGTTGGCAACAACTGTGCAAAGTTTCAACTTCCATACTCAAAAAAACCATTTTCGAGGTTTTGTCCAGCTTTTTTCGATTTCAGCCCACTGTGCGCCGGGTCCAAAATACCTATGGCCACATATGACTCTGAACACGTTCTCAGGGTAGGGCGGCTATGTGCATTTGGCAACGTTATGCTCGCTCCTCCTCTCTCTCTCTCTCGTTACTACCCTTCCCATATCAGCGAAGCCATCCGAGAGTGTCCGGGCTTTCACGTAAGCTCACCCGCAGACATGAAGTGAATAGACCATAGTGCATAGCGTCCGATGTATCAGACGTGCGTGTTTTATTTTTGTTGGGCTTCAGTTGACATGCGTTACATTGTGATACAATATTACTTTCTAATGAATGTCTGTCTTCACAGCTGCGCTAATATTTTCATTTCCTCGGTGAATTCAATCTGAGAATAGTTTTCCGATCGTTACAGACACAACACAACGCTCCAAAAGACGACGACTTGCAGACCCAATGGCACCTCTGGAGGTGACAAATGATACAAGCCTACCCTTAAATGTAACAGGAAATAAAACATCTAAGTGGAGAAGTGGTAATCCTGCTTTTCAGCTCAATGTAAATTGTATTCCGATTCTTCCTTTAGGAGAGAAATTAAAATAGAACTCCACTGGACTTTATTCTTTATTTTCCTCGGATTAACTGTTAAATCGCATTTGCTCGTGTAGAAACACATATGCAAACCAGAAAAATGTAAACATAGCTTTGCAGATGGAGGAACGTAAGACGCTCCTCGGAGGTATGCTAATGTCAGGTAACCATAAATACTCTAATAAACGTTCATTACTGAAACTATTGTTTGTAAAAATTGAAAATTTCAGAACTAAGTTAAAATGAACCCTTTTATCCAGAGTAATTAATTTTTAATGAATATCTAACATTAATGACTTCATGCACTAATGGGTTAATGTTGAAACATAGCTATGCAAATAGAAATAATTTTAGCTAGCAATATTTCATACCTGAAATCTTTTGTCGTAGCCAAATGTATCCCAAGGCTTCTTTTCAGTATTAAGTGTAGGAGTCATTAGGACTCCTCCAGGTTGAGAGTTATGGTCCAATGGCCCTCGTTGATATTCAGTTTCAATGGACTGTGTAGGCAGACATAAAGTATGTTTATATTTAGCACAGTGCCTCCACAGCGTTTTTCTTGGAATACGAAATTCCTCGCTAACAGCCCTCACAGATCTTCGCTTTTCTTCTACCTCTAAAACTGCTTTAAGCATCGTGCCTTCTGATACCATACCTCTTTCACTTTTTCTTTTGTAGGTTCGTACCATTTTTTTGTTCCTACAAATAAAACTTAGGTTAAAACCAAGGCCGTAACTCATATGTTTTAAAAAGAAGTAACTTAACCAGGGTATGACTACTCAAATCGCTATTTAAAAGTGCTAAAAATTTTCGTTTTTTATTTTGAAACTATTTTTAAGTGTGATTATGACGATCTTTTAACCACTGAAACGTATACAAAATATTTTTTAATTCGAAAATTTTGTTAATAGCGGAATACACTGGATAAATTATAAATATAATTACCATTAAAATTAACAAATCTTTCATCGAGTTAAAAAAAAATGCATTGGACGGGGCAGTGCAGGTTTGGGGCATGTTGGCCCGGGTGGCCAACGTGCCGCATCGCCATTTTCACATTTTCACATCGCCATTTTCACAATTATATTCCCCACAAAAACCCATTAAAAGCAATTAAAATAATACGTCACACAGACATAATCCTCAAACTATGCTCTTTCATTATACTACTCACCTGTTACGCCTACAGTAAGCAGAAGTAAACTAACGCACAGGAGTAGAATTTTACTCCAACACGCACAAAAACAGTTAGAAACTGCAACTTGACCAAAACTGCACCGCCGGCTATATCGTTCCTGTAGATGGAGGGGGACAGTGGAAACGAGACTCCAGGGCGGGCTCGCAAGGTTACACTCCTGGGGCAGGGACTATAAGCGCGAGCTTTTTTCCTCTGCACGCAGAAGGGGAAGGACGGGAAGGAAAAAGGAAGGAGGCGCCGCCGCGATAGGACCCCAACGACGCCTCCTGGGAGTGGATAGGGAAGGAAGGGAAGGGACGAGGAATCCCGCACCGTCACAAAGGCGGGCGGGTCCTACTATTAGCGAAACCAAGCATACGCCATTAATGTGCCAGCGATTTTAATGGGTTTTCCTATGAGGAAGAAAAATCCATCGATCAAATCGCTAGATAGGGAGGGGGACAGTGCTACCAACCTTCTGATTCATTCCTGGCTCGATCTAGCGTCTATTGTTTGAACTAACTTGACTGGGCCATCCTGCCCCTATGGCCAATGTGCCCCGGTCTCCTCTAATACCTCTTGTGTTGTAGGTCGTTCGTAAGTTCCATGAGCGTTTAAAAAATATAGGATAGTCTTTAGGCTTATAAGATCGCTGTCCTCCGACAAGGGTATCTTGCTGTTCAGCGCTTTCTGAGATAGCATTCCATAAATTCCTGAAATTTACATACTATGAACACCTGATGACCGTTGATCGATTCCTGTATCACAAGAGTCGGCTCCAAAAAGGTTAGGTGGTTGTAGAGGTGCCACGTCGGTGTAGGAGACACACCAGGTTCCAGCTCTTGAGAATTCTTCCCGAAATGGACTCGCTTATAGTTGGCTGCGTATGTTGTCTTCATATTAATCCACCTATCCTTCACCATTTCCCCTGTGAAACGGTGACAAAAGAATCAAAATTAGCGGATGGCTGAACATTTTCCCCCATTATTTTGTTGAATGTTTAATATGCATGTACATATTCTAGCACTAGATATGGCATAATAATTTGGGAACGCCTCGTCACAGTAATAGAATATTTAAACTCCATAGTAAACTTGCAGTTTGAGAGATTGCCACAGTTTCTAGTTGAACTTCTTATAATCCTCCATTCATAAAATCTTAAACATTGACTTTAACATGTGTACATAATAATACTGGCAATTTTTATTCAATGGATGAAATTTTATTAGTGAAACAGGAATGTAACAACTATTGTAACAAATTAAATTATTGTTCCAACTATTGCACTTCAAGCCCTTATTCCTAGTCGACCCTACATATCCGTCCCTTCATAACAAGGGGCCCCTACGTGCTTTTCTCAGTCTAAGTAAGCGGTGGGGGGCGATTCCGTCGTTTATTTCTCTGAGATGACGAAGGTGATTGCACGGCGCAAATTTTTCACTCTGGCTGCGTAATGGAACCTAACTATGAAACTAAGGAAAGACATCCGATAATTTTCGAGCGTACTGTTAGGTCAACGGCTCAAGGTAAATAAACTATCGGTTTCGTCCACCAGGTCGTGTCGGTACAGAATTATCGCTACAAATACTCTCATATCGAGCAAAAACTAGAACCATACTGTCTTTAAATTACTTCAAAAACAGTCTGTACAAGATAGTGATATTATGGGGCAAATAAGATCATTGACGCGAAAACTTACGTTGAATCATCAAAGTTTCGCTTTTACCTTCCGCAGTTAAGTTGAGTATGTGACAAATAGCGACATAAAAATACGTTTTCTATGGTTATACGTAAAAAAGTATTGGATTCTCAAAAGCATACCAAGTTCCAAACGTGAAAAATATTAATATATTTATTCGCAGAAACAATGTGTATGTATACCACTGTATTATCGTATGCACTTATTATACGTCAGCCAATTTTATATTTTATTTCACACAATGAGTATAATGTGGTAGGTAGTATTATTACCTATCTGCTGTTTCTTTACATTTAAAAATGGTTCGTGTGAGCTTGTCTCCCTTAATTTGCATTAAAACGTAGATTCTTTAGGCGAAATTTGGCCGCCATGTTTATTTAGGGCGTAGGTCTGGTTCAGGTACCCTACATCAAGTAGGGTCCGTTTAGTTCCAATAACGGCCATAATGTGGCGTATCTAGGGCGAGATCGGTTTATTTAGGGGCTGATGACGTATCAATGGTCGGTTGGCCCTACAGGGTCGACTGAAAATACGGCCTTCTATCATGTTTATTTGCTGTTCCATGTTTTTCACTATATTCTACCGACATATTTTACTAACATAATTGTATTGCAAACTATGTTTCATAGGATCTTTTCTCAAACTCAAAATAGCATCTTTTGTTTCGCAACTACTTAAAATGGCGTAACTTGATGACGTAATCCCAGAAGTTGGAAAAAATCTCCACTTCCTAGTTGAATGTACTCTGTTGAAAGGATGATCTAAGGCCTAATAAGCTATTGAAAATTTTGCTGGAATATATGTCACGATTTCATCTATATTGCATGGATGCAAAACCATGCCAGTGACACTTCTCATGCCCGCCGTTCAGTTTTGATGGCGCGTTTTTGAGGCTGCGGAATTTTAACGAACTACGAGCGCCAATTGTAGTCAACCCATGGTTTTTACGTGGTACGGTTTGTTTACGCAAGTTATTCGCACTTGAAAAGTATTAAAGTGAGTTATTTAGCGTTTTTGTATATCAGAACGCAAAGGTGATTCACGGTGTAGATATTACGGACGAGGTAGGAGTTCGTTAGGTATATTTTCTTCAACATTTGAAATGCCACGAAGCTTTATCACACCAGAGTATAGTGAGGGGTATGACTCCAAAAAGTCTACCCTTCCATTTTTCTCTGCACCAAAAGATCCTTTGAAGTGAAGTAAATAGCAAGCTACAATACAATCGTCAAGCTAATCGTAAAATGGGTTTTGTTAAAAGAATATTGGGAAAGTGCGACGACAAAGTGAGAGAAATTAGCTACTTTTCCCTCGTTAGGCCACATCTGGAATACGCTGCCAGTGTTTGGGACCCTCATGAAAAAGGCTAAAAAACAGAGTTAGAACGCGTGCAAAGAAGACCTGCCAGGTATGTGAAAGGTCGTTACGATAATCTTGTTAGTGTAACTGACCTCTTAGATAAACTCGGATGGGAATCTCTGTCGGACCGTAGATTGATAAATAGACTAAACCTTTTAGATAAATTCAAGAGCAGTGTCTTTTCTGACGAAGTTAACCATATCTTGCGGACGCCAACGTACTACGGAAAATCAGATCATATAAATAAAATAAGAGAGATAGATTGTAGAACAGACAGATTCCGAATGTCATTTTTTCCACGATCAATAAGAGATTATAACGGCAGCAATAGAACTCGTAAATAGATTGCATGACTTGTAGTGTAGCCTACTAACCTATGTAAAACTTAATTCATGTTTCTGAATTTCTATTCTATATTCTATTTCTAACAGCATATAGTGGAATAGTTTGTTATTATACGGGACGTTTTTTGGACGGTGTGGTGTGCATGTGGGAGTCCAAATGCATGCTGCATGCTGGTGATTGATCACCCCCTGCCAAACACCCTAGAGGTGGCTCGCAGGGTATTATGTAGATGTAGATGTACAATCGTCAAGCTAATCGTAAAATGGGTTTTGTTAAAATAATATTAGGAAAGTGCGACGACAAAGTGAGAGAAATTAGCTACTTTTCCCTCGTTAGGCCACATCTGGAATACGCTGCCAGTGTTTGGGACCCTCATGAAAAAGGCTAAAAAACAGAGTTAGAACGCGTGCAAAGAAGAGCTGCCAGGTATGTGAAAGGTCGTTACGATAGTCTTGTTAGTGTAACTGACCTCTTAGATAAACTCGGATGGGAATCTCTGTCGGACCGTAGATTGAAAAATAGACTAAACCTTTTAGATAAATTCAAGAGCAGTGTCTTTTCTGGCGAAGTTAACCATATCTTACGGACGCTAACATACTACGGAAGATCAGATTATATGAATAAAATAAGAGAGATAGATCGTAGAACAGACAGATTCAGAATGTCATTTTTTCCACGATCAATAAGAGATTATAACGGCAGCAATAGAACTCGTAAATAGATTGCATGACTTGTAGTATAGCCTACTAACATATGTAAAAATTAATGCATGTTTCTTAATTCAATTATTATTTCTAACAGCATATAGTAGTATAGTTTGTTAGTATACGGGACGTTTTTTGGACGGTGTGGTGTGCATGTGGGAGTCCAAATGCATGCTGCATGCTGGTGATTGATCACCCCCTGCCAAACATCCCAGAGGTGGCTCGCAGGGTATTATGTAGATGTAGAAAATGAAAAAACTTTGTATTTTGTCACCGGGTATTTGCGCAAACAAATTTTAAAATACCTGTAGCTAAAGTGTATCATTCTGCTAATGGAAATGAAAGCAAGCGTTGGATGTTAACTCACTTGCATAACTCAAATACTGGTTGGGCCCTCGGCTGGGGCTCATGATGATGCCCTTCTCAGCGGGAAATGCGGGGGTCCCCCCCCGGAAAATTTTAGGAAATTGCAAACCCGGAAAGGGATTTTGATGCTATTCTGATTTTTAAAACTATATTGAAATTAATGAAAAATTAAAATTTCGTGAGAAAAAATACTGGTAAAAGTGAGACTTTCACGGCTTTTAAAATTTGAACTGCAAAAATGCAAAACTAAAGGTAAGTTTTCATGAATGCGTCTGGTGCGCACGCGTAGGAGGCTCCCGCCCGCTATCTGCAGCCGATAAAAGACAATAAAACAAATGAAACGTGACTACCGTGAATACTTCCACGGTAGCTTTGTCGTTTTGCCATATAAAAGGCTATTTACAGTCCTTTCAAAAAGTCAACGTAGGCATTGCCTGTGTTGGGATACCTCAAGAAAAATTACAATACGAATTGAAAAAATTAACTGAGAGCACAAGCGAAACAATAAATGCTTGAAAAGATAAAAATTTGCTTCGGTGTTCTCATTATCTTTTGTGTATCATCTAATCCAAATAAGTATAATTCTACCAATTTCTCTGGGAGTTTATTACTCTGATCCAATAGGTACAGGGTGTAATAGGTGTAATATTGGTCCCGTAGAGACTTCAATTGGCACACATTTTCGATGCGAAATACAATGATGTTATTAATCGTAGAGGGCGTAACTTGGTGGAAATCCATAATAGCACGAATACAAGGATCAAGAACTTTGCTATTTCCACATAATATTTTATTAGCACCGACCATGGTTTCGTTACAGAGTAACATTATCAAGGTGAAGATATAGGTAAATTGACAGTATATATATAGCAGGAGTCGTTGGTTAGGGGGAGGTAAGGGTTGGGGTTGGAGCTGGGTTTGGCGTCACTGTAGGTAGGGTGGGTGGAGGGGTGGATGAGTAAGGGGGAAAGTGGAGGAGGGGGGAGCGAGAAGGGTAAAGGTGGTCGTTAACAAGGTATGAGTCCCTGTGGCTTAAAACATCATCATCGGCCAAACAGGGAGGAGTTTTTCCATCCGGGCAGCCGAGCATCAGATGTGTCATAGGCAGGGGAAGGATCACTCCCAATTTGCAAAACACCTTAATGACATGGGGCACATTAGTGACTTCATCCCTACCATTCTGCATTTTGAGAAGAAAGGACGGAGATTAGACGCTTTAGAAGAATTGGAAATTTTAAGCCACAGGGACTCATACCTTAGAGCGTAGGTTCCCGCGGCGATGGTCTGATCTCTGCATTTTTCCAGGGTTTTCTTCCGCGTCAGGTTGTTGGTTGATTGACAACAGTTTCGCTGGCTGTCCTGCCAGCGAAACTGTTGTCAATCAACCAACAACCTGACGCGGAAGAAAACCCTGGAAAAATGCAGAGATCACTCATACCTTGTTAACGACCACCTTTACCCTTCTCGCTCCCCCCTCCTCCACTTTCCCCCTTACTCATCCACCCCTCCACCCACCCTACCTACAGTGACGCCAAACCCAGCTCCAACCCCAACCCTTACCTCCCCCTAACCAACGACTCCTGCTATATATATACTGTCAATTTACCTAAATCTTCACCTTGATAATGTTACTCTGTAACGAAACCATGGTCGGTGCTAATAAAATATTATGTGGAAATAGCAAAGTTCTTGATCCTTGTATTCGTGCTACAATGATGTTACTACTCATGCTTCAACATTCGTAACCTTTGAGAATCATCAGAAATTCAAGTTATCCTTCCATTACATTCCAACATATACCCATCTCTCCCTGACAATCTGGCGGAGAACTCAACGCAGGAAAATTGCGGGAAAGAATCTGGCCACGAGGATATCAATGGCTGTAATGCGTTTCAGCTCATCCATTTCGCTAATTAAAAACTCCAAACACCGGGATTAAGTTTGAAGACCCTAAAAAATGAATAGCCTACATCCCATCCATCTTGAAATACATGCGACGTTAAAATCTACTAATGTATCCATTAACATCCAATATTTAATTCAAAACTAATCAAAATCATTAATAGGTTCATCAGTGGTGGTACTTAGAAATGTCAGCATACGCCGAGTGCAGTTGTAGCAAACGGGGCTTTGTACTAATTGCTGACTTAATTAATCCGTATTTACAATATGCAATAATGTTATAAAAACGTTATTAATGAACAAAGTTACATAGCATTATCAGACTTCTATACTAGACTGCAAAAACGTTATATAGCATTGTTATATAACTTCTTTTGATCTTAACCGATACTGGATAGAAAAACATGTAACAGTGTTATGTGTATATCATATTAACAATGTTGTATAGCAAACTGTTTTGGTTTTCCAAAGTGCATTCATTAAAGAGTGTGATACAACATTGTTATACAACTTCTCAAAAGCGAAAAACTGCATTCCATTGCAAAAAGTTGTTTAACAGTGTTTTATTAAATAGCGCAAATGCTGATTTAGGTTGTCACTCTCACCGGTAAATTGTGGCCCGAGCAAGCTCGCGATATACTTGTACATGATCCTCTTCTTGTCATAGTGGGAGTAACTGCTCAGCGAGCTGTCCCACATAAAACGGAATTTCTTCATAGTGGCTATCAATTTCAATTCCTTTTCTGACGTCCATCGGTCACTTTTCCTCGGCTTGGGGCCCATCTTTTCTTCTCGGGTAACCTGTGAGGATTAATTGGCATCAGATATAACTTTAATGTGCTACTTATTTGAGTATGAGTAATTTGAAAACTAATAACTCCCGTAAATAACATCAAACTGAAAAAATATTGTAGCCTGTACCGGCGAATCCTATTGATAAAATCTTCTCGAGTTTGACCCTGGGTTTCGGTCACTGTTAGCCTTGATGACGATGTGCAAGTTTCCCATTGAAGCGTTGGCTTTAAACAACTTTACCTGGTGCCGAACCCGAGAAGATTTTATCAACATCAAGATGCATTATTCAAATGAAAATGGTGCTGCAGTAGATTCAAGGAATATACGCTAATGGGGATAAGGGGACAAGTAAGGTCATAAAATGGTCGGAGCGAAAATTGTGGTCTGAATTCAACCGATTCGGGCGTGATAAACAGAAGTTCGACATGTAGAAATATAAGGCACTTTTTCAACAATTAGTGTAATGCGTACTACGCATTACGGCTCACTTAGCCATCACCTGGCACAAGACATCGCAGTGCATGAGAAAATCACATTTATACATTGAGGAAGAGGTGGAGGACGATTTGACAGGTTGGAGAAAGCGGTACGTGAGCTTGCCACCACATTACGTCACACCGTTTGCATGCTCAATTTTAGTGCGGAGAGGTGATCGTTCTGTGCGGTTAAATGAACCTAAGGACTAACGGGTTAAAACTTTAGGGAAATTATTTAGAAATTGCTCGCGAAACAGTACAAGGTATATATATTCAACTATTTGGCTAGTAGCCATTATCTCATTGGATCTTTTCTCGCCATGGCGGAAGGAAAAATGCAACTTTTTGGTTTCTTACATTTTATCAATGCGTCATAGAGATTGTAGTACAGGTCTATCGAGTGCAGGTGTACTTATGCGACGATAAATTAAGCTATCGAGAGCATTCAGCCGCACTTTACTCACCAGTTAATGATCAGCTCCACTCACTGAGTGAATGAGCGCTCTGACGTCATGGGACTGAGCAGAGTGACGTCACTGTATTGAGCAGTTGCCATTTTAGGGTGCGGTCCAATGAATGCTACTTTCGCTACCAAACGCTGCAGACGGAAGTGCTCCGGAGCACCGGTAAATAGGCGCTACGTTCGCTACGAGAATTTCTTTTTGGACCGGTCAGGAGCGAAGTCAAAATGGCGGAAATGAATGAGGGCGGGCAAACTGGGATTATGAAATCGAAGAGATGGTTTTAATTGCGAATTAAGGCGATTATGGCCATTGAGTATTAATAAATATGTTCGAATGTCATTTAAATGAATTTTATTTTCCAATATCGAGGTTCCACAAAATAAAGCAAGAAACTTTGGACCGTATTTCTCACGGTTACCCTAGCCCACCCTTTCTAAATGAAACTCATTTCCCTAATAAAGGAAAAAAGTAGGTACTATACCGTTTTCTCACTTGAAACATATTAACTTATTATAGCTAACGACTATTATAAAACATTAATCCATTCCATTTGTATCCTATTTTTCTTCAGATTTTAATTTATGGTATGGGTTGATGTGTCGATATATGTTTTTACAATCCTTTCTTATACTACATGCTCCTTTTAATAATTTTTTGTTGCCTTTTGAATGTAAAGGCTGCTTCCAGAGACATTTGAGTTCATTTTGGGGGAGATACGAGAATGTCTACGGAGAGAAAGTGCTTACTATATATTTATTTAAATCATTATTTAATTCACATCTATTTACTATATGCGCCTACTTCGTTACTTCGTAGCCACCTTTATAGAAAAAAGGCGTCAACATTCAGCGTCCAACAACTGCAACGTGAGTAAACTCTCCATTGTCTCAGTGTACTTCTTTCAAATTTCCGCCAAAAAAATGTCTCGATCCTCCGCAGACCCTAGTTTTCACGGGAGCGTCTGGAGCGAGGCGGGAAACGGATGAATGACGTTTGCCGTGACGTCACACCTTAACCTATAGCGCTCCGTAGTGAATAATGGACCGCTTAGGAGCTCGTCGGTGGCGCTCCGAAGAATTGGTAGCGTTCTACGGACCGCGCCCTTAGTGAGCTGAGAAACACCGCGCTCACTTCCAATAACCACGGAGTGAAAGCGAAGAAGAAAAGTCAGAGTCATGCTGTGTATTGTTGCATTAGGTACACTCTTACTGAGTGTTCTTGACGCCATGATCAACTCAACCATATTTTCACGATCACTCATTGAGAGCGCACCGAATTCAGCGGTATGCAGCGTGACTCTCACTTGTTTTCCTACCTTTTGATTTACAGCGATAAGTTAAACTTTGAAGTTCACTTTGCCTACTATATCACCGAATAATCAGAACTGTGACGTAGTGTAGCTCAGTTCCATGAGAGGTAAGTACTGATCGCTCAGTACGACTGCGGGGCTTATTTTCAGTGAGGTGAAGGTGATCGCTTAGTGCGTCTGTTGAAAAACATGTGCTAAAGCCTCTGGGGTAAAAATGATAAAAATATTTCGTGGAACACTACAAAGTATAATATATTCTTAACTATTTGGTTCGCAGTTTTTCGTAGCGTTATGTATTTGTGGATTTTTCCATCTTCCGGGTTTCCGCCACGTTGGCTGTCCGAAGTTGACTACAGTTTCGCCTGGATTCGACGAGGCGTCTTCAGGTCTAAATCACTGTGCAGCAAAGAATAAGGGCTGTATAAACGCAGTCATATAATACCGATATCGGCACTTTGACTTGAAGATAGCAGATGGAATCCCGGCGAGACAGTCGTCAACTTCGTGCAACCAACACTGAAGATGAAGAGATCCATGAATGCTTAACTGTTAGTGAACATATCAACCGACTACTTGACGTAATCCTGGTTTGGCGGTTCAAGTTCAACAGAAATTCATTCCACGAGAAAAACGACATTTAAAGTATACAATACTTAAACGTCATCATCACTGGACATCATCACAGTCCTAGGATTGGTTTGACCCAGCTCTCCACTCAGTTCTCCTACCAGCTAATCTTTTCACACCTACGTATTTCTTATCTTTCACATCCTTCTTTACTTGTTCCATGTATTTTGCTCGAGGTCTTCCTTTTCCGTTCTTGCCTTCCACTTGTCCCTCGACGATTGTCATCATCAGGCCATCATGTCTCAAGATGTAGCCGACAAGATTGTTCCGTCTTCTTGTTAAGGGTTTCATGAGGCTTCTCTTCACTCCTACTCTTCTTAGGACTTCCTCGTTACTACCTCGGTCGATCCATTTGATCTTTGAACATTCTTCTAATACTTCAACAGAAGGACAAAAATATATCTACTCGTGGATCTGTTTAGGCTGGCGCCTCTTCAGCATTAGACCCAACGCACACGGAGTGACTATTTTGTGACTAAAGTTGGAAACCAGTCGCGTCGGCAACCAGTTCACAACTGAAATAAAACTTCTGTCCGCTTACGATTGTACTGACAAAGGGCTGGTTGTGAATCATATGCGTCTATTGTGCAATCAGTGTGGAGTTTATTTAGTGCAGTACGTGTTTTTAAGGCCTTGGCCGTGTATCGGGCTCAGACTAAGATGACGTTGTTAACTATTATCGATATTGAAAGCGAGAGATAGTTTAGGGTTGCACAGAACTTCATGATTCTCTACTGCTCCATAGCCCTTCATGTTGAGTTCTTGATCACCCATGTTGATATTTGACACTTTACGACCGCAAAACACGGGGCAAACACTACTTGGTCTCGTGCAACTCGAGTCTGCAACGCAACTGCAACCGCGGGCCCACGGTTGTATGCTACTGTTCTCAGATTGGTTTTAGATCGTCAAATATCAGTCGTTTCATGTGCGACTTCCAACTCCAATACATTGTCGAGGTCACTAAACAGTTGCACGGTCAATAGGTCGGCAACTGTAGTTGCAGAACAGTCGCACCGTGTGCGCTGGACTATTCTGGGGTTAAACACCGAGTGGTTTTAGTCAGGGAGTGGTTTAGGCGTGGAATTCACCCTACGCACAGCGGTAAACCCGTGAAACCACCATCAGGGGGGGTGTTTCAGAGTCTCATAGGATTGGCGGCGTCGGAAACGGATTCTATCGGAGTTGATCGGGTACCTATCCTACGCTCGTATCGGAAAGCGTTCCGCTTTTTGTATGACGTCAACAGTCATCCTAAACGGGAAACGAGAACACGTCACCATTTTCAAGAGACAAGTAAGCAGTGAAAATAATCTCCCGCAACGTTTGACACTTCACAAGGGAGGCGAAAGGTATATACGGGCATAAATTGCGGGGTAAAATTATTTTAGAATTATCCGTCTGTAGTTTTTTTAATGTAATACCCGTCGTTTTGTGCAAATTACGGGAATGAAGGAAATTTTTGAACGAGTTTATTCTTCCATTCTCGTAAGAGCATAGTTGACTGTTCGTAAGAACTAAACTACAGGTAGTCGCGAAATCCATCATTTTTTCCAACAATATATGGTTTACTTACTCAATTGTTTAATCAAATTGTCATATTTTCATTCAGTATCTCAGTTAAATATGAATATATAAACATCATAAATGATGTTATGGCCTTCAAGATATGCCGTAAACGTCTTACAAATTTCCCGTAAAAGTGGAGGTACGCTGGAAAGAAATACAGTGATTAAATTAGATTGAATAGTGTCCATTATTATCAATGGCTCGAGTTATGTACGTTAAAATAACGCAAAATAATGTGGTTAGCTAGTTATCTGTTTTGCACGTACTCGGTTATGTTTATAACACCATTTTATTTGGTACGAAAATGACAAACAGTTCCTATTGTTGCACCTTTAAATACATCTTCTAAATTATGTTTCAGTTTGCGATAGTTCAACAGAGAAAAAAATAACACTGCAATAGGGAATCGAACCCTTGTCCTTTGCCTCACTGCCTACTATAGAGCGTTCCACATTTAGTTGACAGTACGGGCCTTATGGAGAACAGTGTTGCCAAGCTTCCGCTCCGCCGGCAGGCATCCTGACAGCGTATGCAACCACACATAATAGAGCGCCAAAATTGTTTAGTTCAAAAAGGAGTTAGGGATCGCACGGCAGACGGCATAAATTCAGTAATATTTTTAGCGTAACTAAAATACCTTTACTGCAATATAAAAGGAAAAGTCTTTTGTTATTTTATGCATGTACTTATTCAATGCACAAACTGAATAATGAATAATCTCTAATGTAAAAGATAACCATATAGTTAAGGATATTAAAATTTATCGCCACTTCTGGATGAGACAAAATTTCTATTACTTACATATTATGCAATATTTTTGGCTCTGGCTAGTATTACATGAAAGGCGATGTTGTATAAGACAAAGATGGTTATATCAGACGGATAGTTGCCTTTTAAATGTTATCATGAAAATTTACTGCAAGCGAAACGTCTATTTCCACTGACGTATGCTCTAAGACGTGTGCCGTAAGAAAGATGACCTTATTGATACCTTGCTTCTAAGCATTCATTCGTGCCTTAATTTTAGGAGAACTTAAATAAAAACTCAAGGATAAATCGAATCGACCGTCAGGGATTAGTAGTAGCCGATTCTTATTACTACTCTTTTCCTTTACTCCAAAGATTAACCATGGAACGTCCCACTTGAAAAACCATCCATAATCTATTTGAAAATTTCTCTCATGTCAGTGTGGATCCAAACATTATCGACTCATTCAAGGAGATAAAACGCAATAACCTCGATGAAAACGAAACGATAATAAATGTATGCGTAAATGTCAGTCATAATTCACAGTCATAATAATTCACTACCGCAAGAATAATTTTCACCCAGCAAAATTTTAAGACGAGGTAAGTAAAGAACATTACTGGCAACATTTAATACAAGTTATTTGATGCATAGACGGCGTTATGATGCAATTTATTTGCATCATAACGCCGGCCATGAACACATATAAAGAATATTTGCGGCATAGCCCTGAAGAAATTAGGATTCATCAAGCGTATTGTGGGAAGATTGTCGGATGAGAAAGTAAAAGAAAGGTGCTATTTCGCTCTCGTCCGACCGCACCTTGAATATGCAGCGAGTGTATGGGATCCAGTGCAGAAAGACTTAATCCGCGAACTGAATAAGATACAAAGGAAGGCTGCGCGTTTCGTCAAAAACCGCTACGGGCGTACAGACAGTGTTACCCAGATGTTAAGCGAATTAGGCTGGGAGCCGTTGGAGACTCGGAGGCTGCGCGCTAGGCTTAGATTGCTTGAACAATTAAGAATGGATGTCTTTAAGAGCGACACAGAGAACATAATCTTAGAGCCACACTATATTTCCAGGTCCGACAGAAGCGATAAATTAAGGGAGATTTTTTGCCGAACGGATAGATATGGGAATTCGTTTTTCCCCCGAACAATATAGGACTTTAATAAACGCTTGTCCCAACCTCGTTAGAGCACTTTTTTTTTTAATAGCTGTAAACGGCTGGTGTCCTAACACCCCCTGCCACACGCCTTTTAGGCGGCTTGCGGGATATTATATAGATGTAGAATTTGTGACGCAGATAAATTATGAATAGCAATAATCTTTCAAATCCCAATAACTACTGTTAGCCTGAAGATTAATAGTATACAGTGGCGCCGACTCCATGGGGCCTGAGGGGGCCTGAGCCCCCTCAAAGATTCGTTTGGGGGGGGGCAGAGCCCCCTCAATAATTCAAGAAAATAATTAAGTTATATTATGCTTTGTGAAATCACAAAAATATATTGGTAATTTTTATTCCCCATGTTTGACGATAGTTACCTTTTAAAATAAATTCAGCAATGTGTGTTGAAACAAATAATTATAAGGTTAAGCAACTGAATCAAGTGTTGTGAATCATGGTAGTGTTTTGGTGCTGCGACAAAATTTGATTTTAACCTCTTCCCGGGGCAAGACCTCCGATATTGGCCCCCCAATATTTTTTATAAGTCGGCGCCCCTGATAGTATACGAGCGTCGTAATCAGCAGAAACACAAATATGGTAATAAATGCTAATAGTCCCTCCATACCTTCTCGTTTAGAGTCCGACAGACTTTCCACTCCCTCCATGTAGCGGGATGTGCTCGGCTGTGGCCCTGGCTTCTCCGTTGAAGACGATGTCGACTGAGATGATGTAGACGATGTCAGACGAACAATCAACTCCTCTATATCATCCTGCAAATTGTCTGCATGCCACATGTCTTCTTCCACTTTCTTGACGTGCTCAACATAGTTTTTCCAGTTCTCCGAAGTAATAGTATCAAAGCTTTCTGCTATCAGTTTTTCCACTTCAGTCCTCTTGAACGTTGTATTCTTCGTGCCAACGTATTGTTTCACTTGAGCCCAAACCATTTCAATTGGATTTAATTCGCAATGATATGGTGGTAATCTTAGAACTGTACAGCCGTATTCCTTTGCTAATTCATCAATCTTAAAATTTTCAAAATTTTCCCGTACTTGGTTTACTGTAAATAAAAGATCTCTTTTCAAGCTGTCATCATCAAAGCTAATTTCTTTACCAGCCAACCATTCCTTAATGTTCTCTTTCCTCCAGCTTGTAGTAGGCAAAGATTCCAATTTCCTTGAGTGATAAGAGGCATTATATACCACTATAATTGATCCTTCTGGTAAGTTTGCAAGAAGTGAGTGCTCAAACCATCTCTCGTAACACTCGCCATCCACTTCTTCGTGCTCATCCATTTAGTTCTTTTTCGACAGAAACACATGCAATGCTCCTTTTATGAACCCTTTTTTCGTTCCTGCACATATATAATTGCAAATCGAGTCCAGCAAGGAAAGCTTGACGAGGAGTTTCTATTTGTTTGTCTCGCCAAGTCATGTCCACTGTTTGTCCAACATTGATCCAAGTTTCGTCTGTGAATACAATCGTCCTGTGTTCGCGACGATATTTTTTTATCTGCCTTAAATAATTGTGCCGCCAACGAATAATATCATCCCTTTCAATAAGGATGCTTGTTTTCCCCCTTCGTTCGTACACGAAGCCTATGTCCAAAAGAAGACGATATAGTGTAGTCCTTTTGTAATCTGGGAGGTCACTATCCATATTTACTGAGTTTAAAATGGATTTTAAAGTCGGAGGAATATTTTTCATGAAGAATTCATGTACCTTCCTTCTAATTCCCGATCTCACAAAATCATCGAAAATCACTGCTCTCGAAGTTTTGTAAGGCTGTCTAATTTCTTTAGTTTTTGAAGGAGTTACCGATGGACCACGGGAGGTTTCCTTTCTCACTCTGTAAACAGTGGACTCCGAGTACCCAGTAGCCTTCGAAGTTTCTCGGCAGGCCTCACTAATACTGATAGCTTTCCTGAAGTACGAGAAGACGTTCAGCACCTACTGTCTATCGCGGCTTCTGAGCTTCTCACCTTTTCTTCTCTTCTTTGTATCGGACATGGTGATTGGGCGCGCTACAGGAGAGATAAGTGTAGAACACACTTCACAGCTCTCAAATTCAGCAGACCACACAACACTTGTTCACTTCAAAAAATGCAATGACAAACTGAACGCCTCCGTTAATTCTTGCCCCGGCCCCTACCGCTAGGGTCGCTTCTGGTGTCTGCAGATGTTTTATGGTACCCTATGAACGGAACTTGAGGAAAAACCCAAGCCCCCTTTTGTAAAAGGCATGCACTGGAAGGGGTAGTGTTTCGCACAGACAATGAGATAATCTCTTTCTCGGTTTCTGCGGCGGGGCCGAAACACCCAAGGCGAAATTTGCGTCTTATTTCCAAGCCGTTAAAATTTGCTTGCTTTCGTGTGTCAATGCATTGAAATAAAAACATTGCTGTTACGACGCATGAGCATTCTCCGTTCAGGTTATAAAACGAAAAGATATATATTTCATAGTATGCATTGACAAAATGCTCCTTTTCCGCACGAGAATTTTCCCCCTGCGCGCAAGAAAAAGCAAGAAGCTCGGCCCAGCGGCGCCGTAATATTTTTTCTTAGGATCAAAACCTTGTAGCTCCCTTCAGAATTGATGTAAGTTAATGACTTTTTCACTAAAAATAACTTTGTAGTTTTCTTTCAATTTGATACGCAGCATATGGGGACCTAAGACGCATAGAACGTAAGTTAGTAGGCGACTACTTTTTACCTTGCAAAAATCAAAATTTTCTTGTCCTAAAGGGTGTTACGTCGGCATAACAACATTTTAACTCAATCATTGTAAAATAGATGAAGACCATCAAAGAGAAAAGAGTATGAAAAATTTTGTGCAGAAGATTCAATTCAATACAAACAACGGTCAGGGAACAATTGCGAGAAGAAGATAAAGAAAAAAAATACACGTTTCTAACGGAAATTTAAGGAAATATTTTTTAAAGCTTTTTTTATAATATTTATCGAAAAACTATTGGCACCAATGAATGCAGCATCTCATTCTACACAAGAATGCAATTTATAATTAGTGAATAGCGCAACATTAATTTTCGTGCTGTTATTGACAACTCCGCGCTCCCGGCCTTATGGAGATTAACATGGGAAACGATTCTCCATAAGAGCCCATACTGTCAACTTAATGTGGGACGCTCTATACCTTAACCCACTGCGCCATCATCGCTCATGAAAACTAACAGTAAGTCGAAATTTATGGACTATAAATGACAAGATGGTGTGAGGGTGCTTCCGTATAGTTGTTACCGTGGCTATTCCCGTTATGCTTGAACTAATATCTCATATTAAAATTATATATAGATTATAGATAGAATATTTAGGATATACTATATGGAATCAACTGTATTAGGCACATTATCACGCCTAATTTCGATGTAACTACGATGCAAAGTCACGCATACAATCATATCAAACTAGACAAATTGTTTTGCATTCAAACCCATGGACACGTTTCCAATGCATTATGCTACCTACATATTTTTAAGTCATTACGCCATGCATTCAAACTTGTTTCACGTTCTTTTTGCCAAATTACTCGTCCAAATAACAATGCAAACGAACTTGCACCGACAGTGATACAGTCTGCGCATTTATTGTCTAATTTACACGAGAATAAAAGTCACACACCTATATTACTCTATCAGAATATCCGCATATATCAGCACTCGTGGAATAAAGTGGTATTATTTTATTAGAGACAAATACTTAATAAAAAAAATAGCATTAAACATATCACCATTCGCAACCGGAATGAGTTTCCGTCACCTCTAGCCCACTCAACTTCTATCCAATCGGAAAGCCGGCCTTGAGTCAATAGGAACCCAGTCTGAAACGCACGGATTATCTGGCCGACAGTAAGTGACGTAGAATCCGCGTCAAGTCTCCCGATCCGCTCGGAAAGGGAGACTCTGAAACACCCCTCAGACCTCCACGGGTAAACATATAAATAAAGTTCACCCAAAACTTAAGAGAGACGGCATACGAGCGAAAAACAATGAGAAAGCCTATAAATGGTACTCACCTTGCCCACGTGTTCTTGGTCCTCAGGATTCCAGTCGATATGCGTCGAGTTGCTTCCCCAATCGCGTCGCCAACCCAACTGACTACGCGGGCGCATGCGCACTAGAAAACATGAGACCGCAGGAGACGGTTAGACTCGGGCGGCGAGAATTCGAAGCTATCGGCAGTCTCCCTTCCCCTTCCCTCCCCTCCAAGCCGGTTGAGTTGGGATGGAGGGTTCAGGCACGGAGCTAGTGATGGACTTAGTCGGTCATTCTCGTGATCCCAATCACGGTGACAATTCATTTGAGTGACTCTGTCATGAACGGGAGGTCATGATTGAATGGGTCATGATTGTGGAAAGTGGACGGCAATCACGACCGCGTAGACAATCACGACCGCCTAGACAATCACGACCGAGGGGGCAATCACTACCCTGTTGTCAACCATGACCCCATGATCGCTCTCTTCTTAAGGGCAATATCAATGTAGCTTGTTAAACGAGAGATGAGTTGATATAATTATTATTAATCTATAAAGTTTTTCCATTTATTAAAACCAGAAACTAGTTAATTTTTATCTTAATTACTTCCAAAACATCTACAAATACAGAATGTGCCTTAAATGTTGTTTATTACACTTCTTTTGTTGTTTTTCAAGATACGGAATCAACAATAATTTACAATCATTCTTTGGGAATAGGGTTAATGATCAATATATTTTAATATGGAAAGTCAATATAAATTATGGAACTGATTGAAAGGCATGAGAGAAAACTGGGCTCTCTCAAGATTTTCGGCATATCACCTGAGATATGAAGTTCATAGGTACCCTGAAATGTCGATTATAGAAAACTTTACAATTATTACGAACATTGACCCTACAATTGATAGCAATACCATGCCATTAATCACCACGAGTGAAAGAGCAGTCAAAAACGGTCAATTCAGGTCGCGAGTGACGATCATCAACCGCGACATCTTCGAAGGATGATAGCGATTGGACTGTGTTTGAGAATGACCTATGCAATGAACAATCACGAATGACCTAATGGCTGGCGATTGACAGAGAACGACCACGATCACGAATGACCTGCGTCTGGATCCTCGCGATAAAACAATCATGAATGACCGACGATCGCGACTGATGGAGAACGTCCACGGTCATGAACGACCGACGTGAGGAAATGACCCTCTCGGTCATCTGAATGATCCCGTTCACCGATCAATCTGAGAGATGACCCTGGTCACATGATTCGATCGTTCACGACCGACCCATCACTAGGTTCAGGTTTGAATGGGGTCGCGCAATTCAGGGATTTCGTAGAGGTCGTTTTGAACGGGGCACGTATTTGCACAATCTGGCGTGTGTAAAAAGGCGCAGTCAAAATTTCGTCGTTTAGAGCGGTGAATTGCTAGAATTAATGGATGTGTGATGTCAAAATAGCCCCTGCTCTAATTTCGTTCGTGAATTCTCAAAATTGCACGCCATAGTGAGAAATCAATGCAGTTACAACCTGCCTATATACGTGTACGGTGTAAAACGGCCCTTGATAGCGACTGTTCAAAGCTAAAGAGAAAAGAGTGCAGAGCATTTCGTATGGTGGGATTAATCGGGATAGGGACTTTTGCCCCTTAAAAATCTGCTACTCCATTTATCCGAGGTGTTCCGCATAGGAACAAAGACCTTCAGCTAGCTCCTCAGTATTATTTTAAATACTAGCTGATTCAGTAGAGCTGTTATATGTATTGTGTTTAATCATTAATTTACCGTCATACACAATGAACGTCGCTAATGTAATGGACAGTGTATGCAACATGTAATTCCTGTTGACGAAACTCAAGCTCGTATAAATCGTTTCAAGCTTGATGTGGTGGAGATGCGATATATCTATGATAAAATATAAAAAACAAATGGTGATTTCCACACTTTAATGCATAACTTCACTACCAACCATAGTTTCTAAAGTCTATGGCACACCTTGAAAATGACATAGTGTCGAAACCATGGTTGGTAGTTGAGTTATATATTAAAGTGAGGATTTTACCATTTTTTTATGTTATATTTTATCATGTAAAGCAAAGCTACCTTCTAGATTGCCCGTTGTATTTAAAGTGAGGTTTTTTAAGTACAAATAAACGTTCATTGGACGTAATTATAAGATATGTATGTACTCGCTTTCTCTCACAGGCCTCACCGTCAAAGGCCTGCGGCCTCTTCTGATCCCTATGCCAGTTCTTATAATTTTTGCTGAAGCTTACGACGCAACACTGTATCTCCCACCGTTGCTGAGATAATAATTCTCGAAATGGTGAAATTGCACGAATAAAAAAATTCAAATTAAAAAGTATTCCAAACGGTCTAAAAATTGTTTTTATTTTCGCATAATATGGTTTAATTTCGAAATATGACACCCGCAAATGCCTAAAAAAAAAGTAGAGGCATAGAGGCAATTCGCAAGATTGTAATAGATAGAAAATTTAATTTTTCGAAAAAATATCTTTGGGTTTTCAGACGATTTTAGAGGGGATTTTAGGTTCTTTGTCGCACATTGTCTCGTTCACCGTAGACTTTTGCATAAGTGTTCCGTTCCCGGGAGTGAAGCTTCGTCTTGAATCGAAACTAAATTCCATAAATATAATGATAGCTACACTAATATTGCACGTTCCACAAATTTTTTATTGGCCTGACCCAGGTTCACACTGTGACATTCTCTAAGGCTGGCCATTAAAAATTAGTGGAACACACACCATTGGTGTATCTGTGATTACCTATGTTTCCTATTACTTAGTTCCACCAAATGTCCCCATAAAGCCCTTAAGTTTATGCATCGGTATTTTAATGTACATTGTAATTTGAGTCATATCGCGAGCTGTGAGTCAGTTCCCACCTTTTGTCTTCGTTTGAGTAATCCATGATTTTTGTGTGCCCAAGCGGTGACTATGGAGCTCTTTTCTTTAGCATTTTCATCCGTGAAACCTGTGTGTATAATTAAGTTGAAACTATCCCCACCAAAATTAATTTGGCAGCAGCAGAGGAAATCCCTGGATTTTCCCCCAGACGAGCGAACCACCTTCAGGACGCTCAGCTGTTGCGCGTTGATGGCTTGTAGCGTGATGGGGCAGGAAAGCAGCCAATGTCTTTCCAATGCTTGTTTGGAACATCCAACCGTAAATAATGTGTCTTGTCTTAGGTTTCCTTGTGCCAGCAGAAAAATTTTGTTTCCCTTTGTTTTTCTGCTGGCTCATCTTATGGCCTAGTTCCCAAGCCTTAATCGTTGTTCCAGCCTTTTTCAGAAAGCAAGTAGTCGCATTTATTTAATTTTTAAAAAATTGGAGACAAAGTTTATTCTTAGCAATTTGCGTGTAATGGGCGTAATATTAAGCCACGTGTAATCCTTCGTTTTTTGCTATGGGTGTGGTATTACGCCATTCGTCTTTTGAAAATTCGTAAATTTCCTTTTTTTGAACAAAGTACTACACCTCTAAGTAAACAAATGAAAAAACAAAAGCAAAATTATTCTTGAAAATGACATCAAACGCCTATTCTTAGGCTAAAAGTTTAGTTGCTACGAAATGGCACACAAGTCTTGAAAATGGTCAGCTTTGGGGCACAGATCTGCAATAGGTACTAATGTCAGAGCGGTTATTGTTAATTTTTCCTCGCCATTCTTTGACAAAGAAACTAGCAGAGTGCAAAAATTTGAGCTGGTACATATTTTTCCATTAATCAGATAAATTTCACCTCCATTTAGATCGTGAAGCCTATTTTCTATTTACAGACTATGACCCGCATGAGAATTATAATGAAGCCTTTATTAGATCTTCATTATTTGAGGGAAAAACGAATTCCCATTTGGATTTATCCGTTCGGCAAAGTATCACTCCCACTTCAATGTTTCTGTAAAAACTGGAAGTATTGTGGGGCGCACGATAATATTTTGCGTATCATTCGGAAAACTGTCTATTCATAATAGGGTATTTTCCTTATTCAAAGAAAACGAAAGGCATTGATTGCGATTCGTTACCCACCATTAGTTGTATTCATAATATACAAATTATTTGGTTTTAGAAATCCCAGTTCAGACGAATGGCAATGGTCTATTTAAACCTCATTTAATAAAAGGCCAGATTGGCGCTCATGCGATACCACTCCACGTGACGTCACAGGGAACAAGATGCTATACGAGTAGATAGAAGTTTTACAACATCTGAGATTACCAATGCACGCATGAAGCACAGAGCTCAGGGTAATAATTAATAATCTCTTAATAATCACTTATTAAAATTGCCTATGGTCAGAAAGTTTCTTCGTTTGATAGGGTATTAATAATCCTTAGTTAAGCCAAGCGCTACCTACTAGCAGGGCACTCTACGCTGCCGATCCGAAAATACATTATTTTTATGTACTATATTTTACATATGGGAATTAAAAAAATACTCCGGAGCGAACGAATGCTGCGTTGTCACGTCTTGCGCGCGAATCTTTGCTTCCTGGTAACCAGCACTGCCCCGGCGCGACCGTTTGGCAACATGAAATTAATAGTAGTTATTAACATTTACAAATAACGATATTTTTATAGATGATGGATCTTATAAACATGGCAAAAAAATTAAGGAGTGTTTATATCAGTTTTATTTTTTCTTTCGAGGTAAACTGTAGAGCTAGATAATGTTTAAACGTTTTCGCTATTTCATAAGAAAATATGCGTGCTAAAAATACGCAAAGGCCATTTTATTAATCTGCATTAATGTTTGCAACTTATTGTGGAAGATTAATGCTGTAGAAGTATTAGTTTTCCCTAGGTTAAGTTACAAAGTTCATAAAGTTGACAAAAGGGCTAATTTTATGGTGCGCGGAGTCATTTATTGGACTCGCGTGTCCTGATTTTTGAATTTTTCATTTAAAAAAATCACAATTGAGAATAAAATTTCCTTTGAAATGATGTATGGCATGCATTAAAGTCCAGATATAAATTTGCAAAGTACAGCGGCACATCATTTTGACGTCGACAGTGGTAGCAGTATGCTACTCACTATGTAAGTTGTTCGAATAAGGTAAATAGATTTTTATTGTTAAATTTGAAGTTAGATAGAAGGGCGAACCCAGGATCATAACATGGGCGGGCAAGCCATGATCTAGGGTTGGGGGAGCCAAGTTGTGACATATTAGCATAGAAAAGTGAATGATACCTACATTTTAAGAAAATTATAACAGCGCTGTATTCGTTCATGAGATTATTTCCTTTAAAAAGTAGTTTTACTTTAGTTACATATCTTATACATATCATTTTTCGTGGGTTTAAAGAAAATTTGTTGAATACTTTCATTCAAATTCAGTTCTGATTTTGCTTATTGAATTTTGCGATTTTTGCTTCTGGGGGGAGGGGGGGCTAATTGGGTACGCCCTTGGTTAGATATACAATTAACATTACGTAAACTATGGCCAATGAATAGAAAACGGTATCAATGTATATGCAGAGTATAAATATAGAAAAATGACTTTTATATAAAGACGGAAATGCATTTAGCTTTACAGCATTTAAAGAAATCAGCCTGCTATATAAAACAGACTAATATAAGAATAACAGTCGGGTCAAAGGCGGTAAAAATCTGATACGCTCACGGTAGCGTCGGGTCAAAACATCGGTTGCAGCGAAGCAAAGCAATACTTAGAAAACCCAGCTTTACTAAGCGGTAGAATTTCAAGAAATAATAGATCATAAAAAACTAGAACATCGAACGATGTTATTTTATTAAAAAAATCATCTCAGAAACTCCAGTCGGGTCAATATGACCCTATGCAACCAATTACAGTTTAACTTAACCAAGTGTTGGTATCTCAAGTAAACGCTGTGTGACAAGAGACAGAGGTCGTCCTTACTAAGCCACTATCGTAGAAAAAAATCATCTTAATTGATTTTCCGCCACTCTTCCAAGCAGTGATTTGAAAAAGTATGGCTTAATACCCGGCTATAGATAAAATGACTCGGCCCGCTATACTATTTTTAGGAGTTGGTGCAGGTGTTAAGGTGTAAGGTTTCTAGGGTGGGGGCTGGCGCCGAGGGAGTCTGGCGGGGGGGGGAGGCGAGATGATCACGAGGCGCCAAGACGCTGGAGAGACGAGGGGCGCCAGTAAGTCACCCGCGGTCTCTCAGGAGCAGGTGCGCCGCGGGCAAGAGATATGTTTGTCAGCCAACGTGCGCTGGGGAATAGCAAGGGAGGAGTAATTATAATGAAAGAATGTGTGTCTGGGTAAACTGAGATTCATACAAAAATTTAGTTCCGCTTTTACCTTGGATTTCGAACGATTCTCTTATTCCGTATGTCACTGGATTCGTGAAGGCCTGGTTCACGATACATTAACACCTACGAGTTAATGTCTAATTGCATTTTGGTTGAACGGAAAGAAATATGCACGAATGCATGAACCAAATTAGGATAGGCTCTATTTTCTGTGCAAGTGTCCGAACATGTCGGGTGGTTAGAGTGCATTTTGGCGTTGATTCTCGCGCCCATACATTTACACATTAACTCGTACCTGCTAATTTATCGTGTAACCAGGCCTTAATAAGCGCAGCATATCATGATGATTTTCAGGAACCTAACCGACAAACTTACCCACAACTATGGCCAAATTGGTGGAATCTATTAAGTTCAAGGCAGTGCCGTAACTAGGCATATGCTTTGGGGGGATGGGATGGCTATCCACACCCCAGGCAACAGGGGTTCCGGGAAAATGTTTGAAAAACGACATGCCTGGAAACACATTTTACACCATATTGGCGCTTAAAATTTAACTTTAAGCAGATGCAGTTATTGGTTATCAAAACTAGACTATTGATTTAATTTTTTTTTATATTTATGAGGCTTTAGGGGGGATCTATCCCCTCATTTCCCCCCATAGTTAAGCCACTGGTTTAAGGTGTATGATGAGAACGCACCTCTTTATACACCATGCACTAAGGTAAAACTCGAACCAGCCACTCCAGGAATAGATTCAGAGAAATTCATTAAGTGATTAAACCTAGATTGGTGAGGGTAGTACTCACATCAGCATAAGCCTCAGGCGGGTGAAGTTCACCTATTCAGGGAAAGGGGTCCGCCGCCAGTTCTTTTCTCTTGAAACAGCATAGGTATTTCTACGAAATTGTCTTCGGGTGCCTTGAGGCTTCACCCGATATTTCATCAGTAAATACTCAAACCTTCCTCCTATTGGGCCACCACGCCGCCAAAGAGAAAGCTAAACCGATTTAAAAGTTTTAAAAATTATTTTTTTAATAAAAAAATAATTTTTAAAACTTTTAAATCTGTATTGTCTTGATCTTTTAAATCTGTATTATCTGTAAATGTTTTAATAAAAAAATAACTTTTATATTTTTTAAAGTTTTAAAAACATCATCATCTAAAATATTTTACTGTGTATTTTTGCACTAAAACATACTTGGCGAGATTTTTTCTCTGTGGATTTTTCGCGCTAGTTGTGCATTGCGGGTGACTCCCGTAAAAGTTATCAGCGTGGCCAGTCGCGGCAGTGGCGTAACTTTGAGGGGATAAGGGGATGTATCCCCTCCAAAGCCTCAGAGAAACCAAAAAAATATTTTAAAATATTGTCTGGATTGGATATATAATAACTGCATCTGCTAAAAGTTACGTTTTAAGTGACAAAGTGATGTAAAATGCATTTTAAGGCATGTTATTTTTCAAACATTTTCCTGAACTCCCCTTTTCCTAGGGGGTACCCTCCACTAACCCCCTTCATCTCCCCCAAAGCATATTCCTAGATACGCCAGTGAGTCCCGGTATACTGAAAACTAGTCAAAAGCGAACACCTCTATGTGTTCCAAGTCCAGGCCTGCTCTCCGGCTGTGCACAAGATTTGGACATCTCGTGGCATCATATGTTCAGCAGTCCATAATATCTTGTCGGGTAGTGCCCACGAATATTCACAGCATACCGAAAGCTTAACTGGCATTAGCACTCGACTGGAAATCGGGGGATCCGGGTTCGAATCCTGGTCAAGGCCAGTGATTTTTTTCTCTGTGGATTTGTCGTACAATTTGTGCATTGTGGGTGACTCCCGTAAAAGATATCATCGTGGCTAGTCCCGGTATATTTAAAACTGGATTTCGTATTTACTGTGCCTCTCATCTTTTCATAAAATAAGCCTTAAAAATGGAAATTAAATTTCCGATGCTTCCTCATATCTTTTTTATATAAAATCAGAGGTGTCATGGTGCCGGCGCGCCGCGCCGTTCCGGTAGTGGTTATCAGAAGAATTAATAGTCACATAACACTTTAAACAATTTTGTTGCCTCCAAATTACTAATATATACATTCTTAACCAAAACAAAAAATTGTAATAAAATGTAAATAATTGTTTGTAAAAAATGAATAGAGTAATATTTCACTTCTAAAAAAGTTAACCCGTTAACGCCTAGTGGTACCAAATGGTACCGTCTGGTAGTGCAGTGCTAAACGTAACTTTTTTGTCATTCATCGTAATTTATTAGGGTTTTTGAGAGTTTTGAATTGATAGGAATATTTTAAATAACATTTTTCCGAAAAGTTTGGTATTTTAAAGCCGTAATAAACGCATTCAGAGCCGTTTGAAATTTGTGAATTATCAAGTAGCCCAAAAAAACGGAATTCTCAGACCAAGCATTTCGATTTTCTTAACTTACGCCTTATGTACTGTTAATAAAGAGGTTTTATTATGAAAATATGGTTGTTATAACATGTACATCTCATATAAAGTATGGTTGTTTGATGTGAGCCTAATATTAGGGATATAATGATGCAAAAAAGTTTGACGGTACCACATGGTACCGCTATAAGTGGTAACTTACCATAAGGCGTAATTATCAGTGGTAAAAGAATAAATCTTGCACCTAATGACTCCAAATTTCATTGATATTTAGTTATGTACATGATCACCACAAAAATCGCGGAAACTTTTTAATTCCGGCGTTACCGGGTTAAGGGAAGTGCGTTCCGGCACTGATAATTTTGCTATCACGTCACTGTATAAAAGGGCCTAAACGTCGAAATTTCATTTTTATAAAAAAATAAAACAAGATATCAAGAACAAAATACACATAGGGGAACTGTGGGCGGAATGAGGTAAGCGATATTTTTAAGTGCAAAAAAGGTGCAGCAACTATATCTAGTCCAGATTGGTGTTGCTTATAAGTTGAGCACCACCAATCTGGATTAGTTATAGTTATTTCCGCTTTTTTTCGCTCTTAAAAATCGCTTACCCCTCTCCGCCACTTCGTTCCGCCTCGGTTTCCTCTATCTTTCCTTCATCCCGATCCTCCTTCAGCCATTTGAAGCGGGAGCGTGAGCCTGAACAGTAACTTGCCTTTTGTCTTCGAGAGTCAGCTTTTGTATTTTTAGAAAAAGGAGAGCGGGTCTTTTGAGATGAAAGCATAGGAGGAGGGAGTGAAATTCGTCACCCACCCCTAACCGACGCCCACGCAACAAAAAAAACCATGATGTGCGAAACGGCAGAGCACAAGGGTCTGACTGGTCTTCTCATATTTGAGATTAAAAACAAAATGCATAATTTCATTAATCAAGACATCGTTGCTATCCCTATTAGTAGGCGAAAAATGACATTTTAATATCTCTGTTTTGCAGTTTGTTTAAATCCACCCCATCCTTATTAGTCCCACTTCTGACGTATCGCAGCATCAAGCCATTGTGAGAGCAAATATCTTGGCAGTAGCGGAATTGCTTAGAATATAAAACGAACTTGAGAATGGGAGCGGAGTAGATATGTCAGATGCTAGGTGGGATGGGGTCGATGTATTTTCTTGGTATAACACTACCCAAGGAAAGATGAGAATATTGTTTTCAGCTCCTTGGCTATGTACTCATGCTCACTTGTACCCATTGGCATTTAAATACGTAGACGACAGTTGATAATTTTCTATTTACCCCCAGATTTAAGGTATTCAGAAGGTTAGGGAAACGATTTTAATGCGTTGGTTAACTGTAAAATCCGTTCAGCCAAGTGCAATGCCATATTTTAGGTCCTGCACTGCTTAGCTTTACCTGGTTTGACGCAGCTCTCCACTCAATTTTCCTGCCTCCTGATTTTATCACATCTACGTATTCATTCTCTTTCACACCCTTCTTTACCTGTTCCAATTATTTTGTTCGCCGTCTTCCTTCTCCATTTATGTCATCTACTTGACCCTCCACGACTGTATTCATCAGGCAATCAGGTCATCTAAAATTAATTAAGGATGTAAAAGAGAAGAATTGCGTAAACCCGAAAAGGTTAGCTTACAGGAGATCGAAGTGAAGAGCTGCATCAAACTAATCTCTCGAATTCATGGCTTATGATTATGAGATATCGAGTATTTCGACGCGTTAAATTTATTTGCAACATTAAAACATCCTTTAAAATTGAAAATAATTCCAGCAGTTGCATAAAGGGGCAATAAAAATATAATAACACGTTATATTTAGGGAAACATTTGCATATTTTGTCGGACAGATGGGGTACAAAAGGAATTTTGACACACTTAACTATCCGACGGTGGACCTCAAATCCCTAATACCTGGCTTATAAAATCTTAAAATGCATAATTTTGTCATTTTCATAGTTGTAACTCAAGCACCCGCCATAAAGTTCACCACGATTCCTTATCGGGAAGCCGCTGCCCAGAAGCATATCCCAGGTTGGTGCGGATCGTTGCCCGCTGGGATTTTTGTCGCCGTTAGGCTAACGATGTGTTTTTAACGAGTTGACAGGGTAGTAGAACCAGCAGCAGCAGAAGCTCCGCGCGTACGAGAGGACTCGGTTTCTTGGTGCCTATCTCTTCTCCAATCTCGGTGGCAAACAGCCCCTCCTGGTTTACGTCGCAAGTGCCTCGAAGACGACCTGTCATAGCCCCGTTATTGCCAACATCTTCCCTGCAACCTTAAGGTGGCCTCGTATGCATGATAATTGTGTTCCCTTTTCGATGATAAACATTTAGGGGGCGCATAACTCCCGCTAAAGCAGTTTTGTAAAACCTAACGCTATAACCTTGAAATTTTCAGGGTATTTACCCTTACCTGTATGTGTAAAATCCACTGAGAAAAAAATCATTCACCTAGAGCAGGCAAGTACCCTGCCGAAGAAATGCAATTTAAAAACTTGTTCTTATTTCACAAAAAACAGCCAAAGTATTTTCTCAGATGTACATTTTTAAAATTTAATGTGAAGAAAACATTAAGCAATCTCTGATATTACAACCCTGGAACTTATAATATGGTAATTTATGGGTCCTCAAATCACTATTAATGTCTTTCATTATTTAAAATTTCGCAAGAAAAAATTTAATTTCTGTATAAAAATCCATTTCTATCGATTTAATGAGCGGCATAAATTGCAGTTGCTTTAATCAATATCTAACTTATATCAATGTGTGGCATATAGTAGAAAATTTGAAAGTACTCTGCCAGAAGAAATGCAATTCAAAAACTTGTTCTTATTTCACCAGCTCTATCTCTCAGATCTTGTAAGTACTAATTTATCCACCCTTGCAAATTTTATAAAAGGTAATACCTGGATCACGAAGAAAGATTGGTCGGGTGTCAGTGATGCGTTCTTTAAAAGAGAACTTGTGACGGAGTTTGAGAACACAATTTTTCAGCTGTATGCTCGCCGAAACATATCATGAGATATGAGTGTGCCCTCAAAAATTTTTCCCAGAAAGACTTCTATAATAAACACAAAATTGCACCACTGATTTTATAAGTAATTTCTGGTTTACACGTCTGAAGGGGTATTCCAACGAATTCTTGAAACTAACGAATATAAATTGTATATCACACAAACCATGATTAAATTCAGTAAATTAGCCGTAAAAAATGCTGGGAGAGACTTGTCTTAACTTCACTCCACTCGACTGTGAGGTCTAATAAAAATTTTATTTCCATCGACAAGAAATATTTCAAGATGCTGGGGCTGGCTTATCTTGAACTTCATTCAATTTGGCTATTATTAATTGCAGCATTTTATTTTCCGTTGATAATAAATATTTGTTGTGCATAGTATTTGTTATTTATTATAACTATTATAGTATTCTACCGTTTAAGGTAAGTTTCCATGGAGTAATAAAGAAGTAATCTGGGAGCTTCCCTTTCCTTCCAGCACTGCCTTCTTCAATTCACTGTTAGGCCTACTCCCTTTCATTCAATATAAAAAGTCCTATTCTCTTCCTCCCCCTCCCTCGTTTACCTAATATTCGACCCTCTAACACCGTTTTCAACATCCCCTCCCCGCTAAGTACTCCCTCCACCCATACCTTGTCTCCTCCGTATCTCATCTAAAAGCTGCCTCTTCTCACCCACCATGCCCAGCACTTCGGTGTTCCTCCTCCTCTCTGTCTATTCCACCTTCTGATGTGACTACGTAGGTTTCCGCGGTGTTCAGGTTCCAATTTCTCCATGTTTCCAGTGCAACCGCGTAGGTTTGTTGGTGTTGACAACAGTGATGACGTCACATTCGACCAGAAGACGCTGGCAGCAGTGCCAGCGAAACTGTTGTCATCACCAACAAACCTACGCGGTTGCACCGGAAACATGGAGAAATTATTCCACCTTCTATTTGTTATTTAGTTTGCTAAAATTACTTACGTGGACTAAATTTTAAATATTTTGTCGTAATATCTGTAATTTATTCTACGCCCTCTGATGAAATTCAGTCATAGAGTAAGAATATACTTACTCTAAGGTATATTTCAGCTTTTATTCTCTCGTCTTCTCTTCCTTTATCACCTCTTGGCCTATGTGGCTTCCACCTCATGCTTCTTCATCAAAGCAGTGCTTCAACCGCTCATCTGCCTAGCTTCCTCATTTTTACATCTCAAATCTTCCATCCTGGGAGCCAGTCCGTTTCCTTATGCCACGATCCATCACGCCCAATGCCCAGGTGCTTGCAGAAAGTGGTCGGGAACTGCTGTAGTCTCTCTTCCCCCTCTTGCGAATTTTCCGAATTCTTTAAGACCCTCGCGATCCCATCTTCTGGTCCCGCCGGCAAACAACAAGAGTGTCCTGCTCCCTATCGCAATCTTCATAGGAGCCGACATGAGCGCGAGTGAGACCATCGTACAAATGGAGAGAAGGAAAACAGTGACGTTGTCTGATGTAGCCACCGAACGGGTCTAAGAAAAGTGCCCGCTGATGGTAGTGACCTCTGTGAAAGGATGGGACATGTTAAGTTTTGAGGAGTGCTAATAAGATAAACTATTTATTAATTTCTGTGTCACGAGTCGAGTAGCCTATCGTAACCCGAAAAATAGCGGGGAATAATGTCATGAAGTTCCTCATGTTAAAATACATAGAACCTCATAGTTAAATAAATAGATAAATAGTTCCTCACAAATAGTTCATAGATAAATAGTTCCTCATTGGTGGGACCACGTAAATTTAATTTTCTTTTGTTGTAAACACTTGATCACCTCTTGTCCTTTCCTCCATTCCCGTATGCTGAACTCTTCCACGCTAAATTTTCTGGCAGCCTCCCGAATTTCCTTTTTCTTTCGCGATATTGACGACTTCTAGCTTGAACATCGCTGTATACGATTTTCTTCTCACAGTATTTTTCTTCTCCATTGGTAAAGTTCTTGAGAAAATTCTAACTCACGCAAGCTTAATTCAATACAGGTTTGAGATAATTACCGTGCAGATGGCACTTTCATGGAACTTGGAGGAGTTGGAGGGTGACTAGAATAGCTGAATGCTGATATTAACAAAGCGAAGCCCGGGAGCGCGGTATCTATACAAATTTGAAGGTTAGGGTGCGCGTTATACATAAGGTGCGCGTTATCGATTGGAAAATACGGTAATTAATTCATTCAATCGATCTGTATGCGTCGATTTTCGTCGATTTTTTTTCTATCCACGTATTCAGTGTACCGTTTCTGGCGATAAGTCGCAATGAAGAATGTGTATCACAACCCGAAAAATCTTGCCTGAAACAATGTCATGAATGGGCTCTAGTGAAAATACATAAAATGTGGCGTCATTCGTCGGAACACTTAATTTTAATAATTTAATTAATTATATCTTCATTTGTCAATTTTTGTCGTTCTTCATTTCCATCCACATTTTTTGTCTGCCGTTTCGATGAATTAGTGGTAACGAAGTTTTTAAGTCTGTTACCAGCTGAGGGAAATTTATTTTACTCTGAAAGTGATATGTCGAAATGTGATATTGGAGATAGGAAGGGGGTGATTTGTGAAATATGTTGCCATTTTAAGCGCAAACCTGCCAAACCGGTAGATTCACGCTAAAATTAAAAATACATTCATTATCAGCATCACTTATCATCTAAACACAGGACAGACCGTATTAGCGTCACTCGGTCTCCGTAAATTTAGTAGATTCGTTGCTAGGGCACATTATTTGCTCCAAAATCTAATCTGTTTACCCTTCCGTGTCTGAGCCTAGTAAACTTACGCGTACGTCAGGGGTATCTCAGATTCCCCTTTTATAATTCATGAAATATATGTTTTATTTTATTGTTTCCTGTAATTCAACACAATGGCTCTTTTTAATGACATAATATCTTGTTTCGTATAATTTATAAATACATAGTAGGCTTTTATTTAGGTTTTTAGATTGATTTTGTGCGAAATGGGAGGAATCTATCATATTTTGCTATGGAATCTGTACATTGACTTACATGCTATGAAAAAGCAAGTACAAAAGGTGCCATTATGTAGAATATTGGCGTTATAGAAGTTATAATATAATAAAATTTATTGCATTCAAATTAATCTTTGCACTCATATACCAAAGAAGTTTTTTCTCCTCGCCTACAGCTATGCGGGGAAATTCAGTTACAACACAAATAAAAATTGAAGCTTAAAAATAACATTAAAAGTAAAAAAATTATTCATCGCCTGATAAAAAAATAAAGTGGTTGAGCCCAAATGCAAAACATATCAAAAGGACAAGGTAAAAAAATATGCAATATTAACATAATTTAGAGTAACTGAGTTACACCGCACAGTTGCGGAAGGGTTAAAGCATATGATGTGTTCTAGATATTGTAAAAAAAAGTTATCTAGATGAAAACGATTGATTCGGACTTCACTTGGTGAACTTTAATGCTGAATGAAGATGCACAACCTTTGTAAATTTTCACCTATTTTTAAAATTTGGTACGACTTGAATGGTCCCTTAGAGTCGAAACGCGTCGTACTAAATAAAAACTCTGTGAAATTTTACAAAGGTTATATATATATATATATTCATTCAAAAATTATCAAGCTGGAAAACAATTTGTACCTTCCCTTTTTTGAAATTGAAGCGCTAACATGTTAAACTGGGATTCACATCGCTGGAAGGAAATACCAACTTCAGAAGGCATCCACTCACTGTGAAATTCAAACCCTGTTCCAATTAAGATTTCAAAAGGGATTAGAAATACATGCGGGTAGCATTTTATAGTTTTCATTCCTGTCCGAATTCCTCCTTGCTTTGTATTCATCAGGCTTGGTTTTAATGTGCTTGAGAGCGCTTTCCGTATGTATCGGTGGGAATTCTATCGTAATCAATTCCGACACTTGCAGAAAAATTATCGTCGGCCCGGAAAGATAGTGTAAGGAGTTGGTTGGGAGAGGCGAGTTAGTTTTCCTGCCCAGTTGACACCCCATGCAGAATTTCATGCATGATTTAAAGAAAAAGAGAATGAATGATCGGAAAAAAGAATATAAATTCACTTCCACACCTCATTAAAAACATCATGCATCACTAAACCAGAGAAATAAATTACGCAAAGGCGTGATATCTTACGGGTAACTTCGCACCATGATGTTGAGGATAAATATTTGTTCTTGGCTGTGGCAATTACGTGTCTTTGAATTTATTTTTATATACCATGTAATATATATTTTGGATACATGCTTACGTGCATTGCACGTAATGGATAAATGCACGTAAGCATGTATCCAAAATATATATTACATGGTATATAAAAATAAATTCAAAGATGTATTTCAATATTTTATAGGATAAGAGAATATTCGTCATCATCTACATACTACCTTTAGACTCGTCGCCAGAAGTGTATTTAGAATTGAATATAAGTATATTTATTTTGCTTAGAGTATTACTTTTGTAGAAAAACAGAATTTGCAAGTAGGAAGAAATTAGCTCGCCTAAAATTTCTATATCTGTATGAAAAAGAAAAACATGGAAATAGTTGCTGACGCAAAACAAAATTAGGTTTAACTGTGAGTTAGAAAAATAATTGCAAGATAACAAATAAACAAGGAATTAGACTTCACACCATTCATGTTGCGATTATTTTATTTTATTTTATTCTCAAACCACCGGATACAGCTCTCATTGGCCATTTTACACCGGGGTGTTCAACAAATGTAACAAGTAAACGTAAACAAACGACCATGCCCTGGACCGGGGAAACGTACCCAGGTGGGACTCGAACCCGCAACCTCTTGTTTGGCAGGCGAGAACGTTACCCCGCCGCCACCGAGGCCGGCAAGAAAGCATTTTGAAGCTTAAGTTTAATTTTACTCTTTATTGAGAAGAGCGATATATAATTCGTTATTAAATGCGTGAATGGATCCCATCTATTGCAAACCTGAAGGGAGAGAATCCCAGAATTTAGACACTACCATGATAAATGATTATTGGTAGGCATATTTGCTTTAAATTGGATACCGCAATGAATATTCCTTTGTGCCATATGTCATCTGCGTGATTTCTGACCTTTTCCTTAATATTTTCCTGAGGTAATTAGGAATCTTAAAAGGAATAGCTCCAAGAGAATATTTCCTTCGGTTGATAATAATTTGCCAACCTACCTAGGACGATTCTGTCGTGCGATACGTGAAGATCCCATCTCAAATAATGATCTTACTCATAAATTTAGTTGCATTTGTATTTTTTTATCTAGCTCTTAAGGAATATCGTTCTAAACCTGACTACAGTAATACAAGGAAGGGAATATCAAGATGGACATCAACATTTTTCGAGTGTAAGTTGGAAGTTAGTGTTCGTGAAGTTTTAAGATACAGCCTGATATTTTCTTCATAACAGATACCACTTACATTAAGTTTCTAAGACAGATTTTTTGTAAATAAATGGTGAAAACAGATAGCAGAACGAAAAGACTTAACATTCGCAAAGACTTTTGTCCATTTCACCGGTGGCGATGTCTTTAGCTATTTAATGAATTCAATGAATCTGTTCTCCCACTTCAGTCGTTGGGTTTATGTTTCTTATCTGTTCGATTTCACCTTTTTCATAACCTGACATGGCTAAAATGAAAGTTCGAAGATTTCACGTATTGGAAGTTGGCCTTAATGTCTATAAAAGAATAAAATTATCGTAAGTCACTTCCATTAATTTAAAAACGACCGGTTTTGGCACTTACGCCATTCCCAAATTTGAGAACACTTGGGAATGACGTAGCTGCCGAAACCGGTAGTTTTTTTTACATGATATGGTGGAAGTAATAAATTTTATTATTTTACAGACTCTTCCATAGTTACTCTGATACCTATTTGCCTATTGCCCTTTTAATCCTGACATTCATTCTTTTTTCAAGTAGTATACATTTTTTCTTCGCTTATTTGGGTAACTGGAGTGATGCATTCTTGATGGCAGCTTAGATCAGTCTCATGCATATAAATATGCTTCTGTTGAGATTTGCAGAACAGTTAAATGGATTTATATTTTATTAGAGTTGTGGAAAAAAGGAGTTGGAACGTTTCACGCTAAATGGACTGGGGCAGCGGTGAAATCAAACATGCAAAAAGTTAGAAATCGGAGGGTATACATGCGGCTTGACTGGAACTTGGATTTTGGATCCGATTCTTTACCAGTTGCGTTGCCAGAACACAGTTACCATGATTTCGGAGGGGGATAATGGAACAGAATCCCCCTTCAGCTTGTCCCCACAGGATTGAGCAATGCATTGTACCAGAGCCGGTCATCACTCACCGACGGAAAATTTGGACGTGTACGCGAGTATGAAAGCAAAGGTACAAATACTCTTAACATAGTAGGAAAGATAAAGGAACATGATTGTCAGAGCCAGCTAGGTCTAGTCAATCGAACCAATATGGCCTTACATTCATTCATTCAGTCACGCAACGTTGTGGGCGCATACATAGTAACATAGTAGTACATCGTTCCCATTCTGCAAGTACATAAATACTTGCAGAATGGGAAGGAAAGGGCATGGAACACATAAAACAAAATGGACAAGGACAATTTCGAAGAGGAATATGGTAGAAACCGAATATCAGAGGGAAGAAATGTGGCCAGAAATGGACACGAACGTAGAACCTCGAATCAGATAATCAGAGGGAAGAAATTTGTCCAGGATGGGACTCGAACCCAGAACCTTCACACCTAACACCCGTCGCCACACGACTGTTTGGGCGGGTAGCATGCAGTTGTAGACGCAGATGAATGCTCTATGTGTACACTTATGTGTATTTATGACATATATATCCCAGGTTGGGTAAGACACTGTATAAAAGACTATAGCGGACACATAAAAAACACATAACTAAATATTAGATGGCACTACCACCCTCCTCGGAGCGAGGAACAAGCGTTGAGTTTTACAAGAGTTGTACAAGTTTACTCTTGTACAACTCTTAGAGGAACTCCGCCGAAGGTGGGAGTGCCACCGAAAATTTAGTCGTGTGTTTTTTGTGTCTTTTATAGTCTTTTACACTGTATCTGATCATGGGCGTACCCAGCGAGGGGCAGAAGGAGGCAGCTTCCCCCCCTTTAGAAGCAAAAATCGCAAAAGTCTTCAAGGAAAATCAGGACTGGATTGAAACGAGTTTTCAACAAATTTTCTTTAAACTCACAAAAAATGATATAAGGGTAAGACATGCAGCTAAAATATTTTTTTTTTCGACCGAATAATTTAATGCACTAATAACGCGCTGTTATACTTTGCTTATAATGTTGATTTCATTCACCTTTTCAATGCTAAAATCTATCACCTTGAACGAACATGGCTTGCCCCCTTCTTCCTAGTTTTGATCCTAGGTACGCCCTTGTATCTTACCCAACCTGGGTTATATTTGTGTTTAATGTCTCATCGAGGAATATCATGAAGTATCTATGTGTATTTATGTGTATATTTATCTATGTGTATTATTACTTTATTTACTTGCGTGCAGGTTATTTTTGGTATTTCCAAACGCCTTCGCAGATGGCTTTGCTGGTACGCAAAACGACCACCAAGTCTGACGATGTGGTGAAAGGAAAAACCGGGCATTTCCTTCATCCAGCTCTTAACACTCTCTTATCCACCCTTGAGGACGTGGAGGAGGCAAAGCAAAATAAAAACATCGAAAATGGGACAACCCATAGCCGCGATATTGCCTGAAATGGTTTATCCCCCAACCCACCTACCCTCATCCAAGGAGGTTGTAAATATACTGGAGGGGGCATAACTGGTTCGGAGCGTTGAGCGCAGTGTGGCAGGAATGGGGGTGCTTGGGTAGGAAAGCCACCCTTACTTTGACCAAAACATTGATAATCCCATAAGAGTCAATGCTATCATCTATTTGGTGAAATATTCGGTCACGATCGTTGTTACGTTAAAATAAACTATCGCAAACGAACACAGGAAACCTTTTTTCTATCATTATGGGAAGGCTTCGTGAAAATATGCCTCGAATATCTTTTCCCAAGGAAAAATTGTTGTCAATCACCACGGTTTCGCTGTGCAACTAGCTTAGCCGAAAATAACATTTTACAAGTGTAAAACATCCATTCCCCTGCACTTCTACTGGTAATTAATAAGATTTCTGTCAATGGAAAACTTACGATAGCGGACCGGTCGCAATAATAGTGTGAAAGTATTTTGTATGATGTTAGGCACGATGTGGTGGAAGTTCGTAATATTGTTGAAATGACACATTGCAATATTTCCACTTATAGATTTATTTTACACTACGCGTTTCGTCGTTACAGCGACATTTTCAAGTGTGAAAAAAGTCTTAAAGATTTTCCTTATATATCATGGTGCTTGAGGGGAGGGTGGGAGTAGGATGGAGAATGGGGTTTGGGTGACGAGAAGTGAGCATATTGAAGGCTGTGGGGGGGGGGGGGGGGGTTGGAGGGTCGTTTTAGGGTCTCGAACTGAGGCAGGGTGAGGGGGAGGAAAGAAAGGTTCTAGGATGGGTGAGGGTACCCCGCACTCATTCACTGTCTTCTTTCGGGTTGTGGTTGTCCGGATGGAGTCCTCGCACAGATGATCCTCTCCTCCTGGGTAGTTGACCTCGTGTCCTTCTTCTATTGTTCTTCTGGGGTGTGAAAGTGGGGGTGTAGTGTGGAAAGGGTTTGTACAATGTAACGACGAAACGCGTAGTGTAAAATAAATCTATAAGTGGAAATATTGCAATGTGTCATTTCAACAATAGTGTGAAAGTATGTTCACGACGATATATTATCACCACGATATGACTATATGGACAATTTAAAGCCTGAATCACACGATCATTTTTTTCGTCGCGAAAGTGATCACTATCGAGATCACTTTTCCCGTCGCGAAAAGCAATCGCTATAGTGATCATTTTTCTGAATCACACGGTCACTCCCGCCGTCGCTTTTCACATCATTTCCAATATCACAGCTCGTTTTCATAGGACCCACATCACGAAAATATATAGCGTGTTTGTTTATTTATGTCATTCCTACAATTGTCAAACGCAGCGCTGTAATCACACCTTACTGTCATGCGTTCCGATTGGCTGATATGGGATTTCAGGGACGGTTTTAGCGACGGAAAAAGCGACCGGACGAGTGACGAAAAATAGCGATGGGAATCCTCATCGCGATCGCGAAAAACAATTGCCGCCGACGATCATTTTGCGCAGTGATCGCGATAGTGATCACTTTCGCGACGAAAAAAAATGATCGAGTGATTCAGGCTTAATACACACAGTAGTATGACGAAAGATCGGAAAACTCCTACGATAATGAAGAAGTAATCGTTGCATTTTCATTGTATAAATCAGAGACGATATAGGGAATAGAATAATTGATTATATACGTTTGAGACTGTCGTCCGAAAATGGTCAAACCAAGATGGCGGAATGCTGACCGCGCTTAAAACTCGAATACAGCGCCTCCAGTGTATTTAAAACCTCCTCGCTCTCGAGTTTTAGAGATTGGAGAGAGGGATAACCTCAGAAAGCAACCTGATAACAGCGCCACCTCCGTTTGCCAATCGCCGTTTGCTCTTCAACTGTTTCCCCGCCGATTGTTCTTCAACTATTTTCCCGCGCGCAGTTGCCGAGTGTTGCTGTTGGTTGAGTGTGCTACAGACCCCGCGGTTGCCGAGTTGGTTGTGTTGTTGTTGCTGCAAACCACGTGCGTCGTGGTACGTTGATAAATCGTGTAATGAATACATTTCCTCTGTGAATAGATTCGTTGTACTTAAGCTATCTTATTTTTCGCAGCATCGCCCATTCATCATTTGGTCCGTGACTATCTGCTGATTTGGTCCGTGACTATTTGCTGATTTTCTGTTCTTGGTAAGTGGTTCCCACTATATTTACTGATTATATGATTTCAAGTCGTCCTTTCCAAAGATTCCGTTTATTTATCCCTCTACGCTATCTCGTTTCAGATTGGTACCCCAAATTTTATTTTGCCCTGTTTTCCCCTCGATAAGTAGCCGTTTTCTTGGTAAGTAAATGCATAATCAAATATCCTCAAGCGGGGAGCAACAGTATTTTTCCTTTTTATTGCCAGATTTCTCCTCTGATGTTTGGTTCCTGACCCACCGATGGCTAGTTAAGTAGTAGACTACATCGTGTACAAGCTCTGCTTCGCCTTGAAGCCATTTCATTGATACTTTCTATGTTATCTCAGTTTTTTACAGTTACGTTTTTTTATTTTATCATGCTTTCATATCTTGTTTCAGATTTCCATCCCCATTGTTTTCGCCTCTTCGTGTAGCCTTTTGTTCCCGTTTTTCCTTCCGTATTGTATAATTTCTTTTGGTAAGTAATTCCACTACATACAAAATATTTGGCTTTGGTGTGTTGACTAAGCATTGCATATTGTTTGGTGTTTTGGGTGAGAACTTTCAGTGAGTATTGTGTATTTAGGAGATAAATTTCATTCTCAGTGACTATAATTTGCTTAATAATAACTTGCCGCAGGTATATCAGTAGCAGATATACCGTATGATTAGTTTGTTAATATTAATTATGAATTTAATTATACTCTCGGCACATATTTTCAGTTGTGATTATGAAGTTTTGCCTAAATTGTCACTCATCAATCTTTCAGTGTAGTACTGATTAAATTTATGACTTCTCTGTGACAGTTTGACCATGGCTGCACCTGGATTACTAGTAATTAGTGATTCCCAGTGGAAGTATGCCGTTCCTGAAGTACAGGAGTTTGGTGAATTTGATGTCAGTGTGATACCCGTATCTGGGATGCAAGTTCACCAGGTGGATTCAACAATGTTGTTGGCCACTGAATTTTTTAATGACACGGTTGTCCATTTGGGCACCAATAATTTGATATGTGGTGAGTTTACCATTGGTATTTGTTTTCTTTGGGTGTATTTCTGTGTTGAGATTATTCTGCTAGATTTTACAACAACCCTATGTACAGGTGAGACACCGGAGAGAGTAGTAGAGCACCAGCAGGAACTGTTGACGAGGATTCGCCTGAGGAATCCAAAGGTGCGGCTTTTCCTCTCTAGTGTGTTGAAGAGGAGGGTGAATTACTTCAAATCGTGGACGTTACAGCGAAACCTGTATATAGAGGAGATGAATTTGAAGATTGACAAATTAAACATGCTTATGAAGCAACTGGCTTTGAGGTAATTCATACATTTAGTCAGGGCTGTTCTTAAACATGTGTTCCTAACTGTATTGTTTGTTATACCTAACTTTGCTTTTGGCAGGATGAATGTGGTCTTCATAGACAACTGGCGGGAGTTCGAGGCCCAGAGTCAGGATCCCTTTGAGTTCTTCTTGGGAAGGGATGGCCTTCACCTGAGTAGGCGTGGTTTAAGGGTGCTCACAGGTAATGTCTATCGTGCTTGCCTCCAAGCGAGGAGGGATTACCCTCGTTCTCTTGCCTGCCTACCACCTGCACCCTCTCCTGCCTCTTCCCCTGTGCCATCTCCTGCCTCTTCCCCAGCACCCTCCCCTGCCTCTTCCTCTGCTCCCTCTCCTGGCCACCATCCTTTACCTTCCCCTTCGTTTTCTGATGGCGCTGGCATGAATGCTTCTCTACCTTCTTTTTCTTACTCTGATGCTCTTTGTAGTAACTTGCCCCTTCATAATGATTTAATGCAAGTCTCCAGTTTTCAGCCTTCTGTAAGACCTCTTCACCTTCCTTCTGTAACTAGAACCAATGCTTCTTCATATTCTACTCCGCCTCTTAGTCCTTCATCTTCTACTCCCTCGTGCTTTAAGTTTACCACCGTGACTAGGAGAGGCAATCATCACTGTAATAAACCTAAAATAGTTCCAAAGCATAGTAGCTCATTCAAAATTCCCTTAAATAACCGGTGGTCTTCTCTGTCCTCTTTGAATGACTCCTTCATGCCTTCTTTTTCTTCAGTAGCAAACTGTACAAAAAAACAGTCTTGTATCAAGAAAAAATCAATCTCTCCTAAAATGTTTCCATCTTCAGCATTCTGCCGCCCATCCTCATTTCCTTTAATATCTGATGTTCGTAACACCAACAAAGATGGGACTACTAAAGAATTCCCTGCCAGACTTTGCAGGCAAATTGGTTTCAAGTTGAAAAATCCTCTTACTGATAGATTAACTATAAAAATTCAAAACGGTGGCTCATCAGAGGGAAAACTTGATATTCATTCAACTTTATATCCAAGAAAGTGTCCTAACTGCAATAAAGTGTATGCCAATAAATCTTCATTTTGTCACCATAAAGCCACTTGTCTGAGGATTGAGAAAAGTGATAGTAATATTTCCTATCCTAGAGTGTGCCAAATATGCCTGGTGTCATATTCTAACAAGTGTAACTATAGTAGGCATAAGAAAACCTGTAACGAAAAGTCACAATATATTGTATGTCCTCATGATGGGTGTAATGTTAAATTTCAAAGCCACTCCATCCTGATTTGTCATTTACAAAGCGTACATCAGGAAGATATTTGTGTTGAAGATCATGAATTCAAAGATATGTTTGATTTTAATGCATGGAAAACTAGTCAATGTCAGCTAAATTACATGTCCTTGGTCAAACACAATGGGGAGCGTGTGAGTCGTGGTAAAAGGTTCATGTATTTCATCTGCAAATTTAACAATCACCACAAGAATGGCATAGTGAGCAATAAAACAAATAGAAAAAGGAAATTTGGCCGTATGCCTAATAGTGACTGCATAGCACGTATGTTGGTAAATGAAAGTGAATCGGGTGTGTCTGTGAAATATGTGAATGCTCACAATCATGACCTGGAATTTAAAAATGTTAAATTTTATCGATGGGACAATGCAACAAAGTATAAAATAAATTCCCTTCTGGAACAAAGTGTGCCAGCACATAAAATTCAAGAGTATTTTCAGCCTGCTGATCCCAGTTTAAATGAAATGCTACCCCTTAAAGAACATTTCATCACATCAACTCAAATAAACAAAATGAAGTATGATTTGAATTCTAAAAAGCACCTAAGTGATGATGATGCAGTTGCTGTTGATTTACTTGTGCACTTAATGAAAGATGAAAGTAAGGATTCGATCTTGGTTTATAAACCTATGGGCTCAGGTACAATAATAGGCAATAAGGGTTTAGATAATTTACCACACGCTTCTGAACTTTTTGTTTTGGGTATTCAGCAGAAACTTCAGTTAAAAGAAATGATAGAGGGCTGTGGTAGAATACTATGCATAGACTCTACTCATGGCACCAATCAGTACAAATTTCATTTGCTTAACTTGATTGTACCAGATGAGTATGGTGTTGGTTACCCTGTCGCCCATTTCATCACAAGCCATTTAGATGAGGAGACACTAACTTACTTATTGCAAAGTATTATGGATAGGTCCCCTGATTTGCATGTAAATGCCATCATGACAGATGGTGATGAAGCCTTAGGTAATGCAGTGAGGCGGGTTTTTGGTCACAAAACTAAACATTTACTTTGTTTGTGGCATGTGAAAAGGAACTGGCATAAAAACCTACACCAAAAAGTTAAAAATAAGGAACTGATTACGGAAGTCAACGAAGTTTTGGAAACTTTGATTGAGGAAAAAAATGATACTGTATTCAATGCTATGCTAAACTCTTTCTTAGCCAAATATTCTGATCAAGCTGGTGAATTTACAAAATATTTCAAAGATTACTATTGTAGCAAGAAAGAGAAGTGGGCCATGTGTTACAGAAATTTTCCTCATGCTGCTACAGATACCAATATGTTCGTTGAATCATTTCATAATAAGTTGAAAAGCCACTATCTGAACAGAAAAGTAAATAGGCGCCTTGATGATTTAATTCAGGTGCTTCTTACCATTCATAAAACTGTCCATTTAGGTTTAGCATATAAAAGAATGAGTAAGAAGCCTCCATTAGGATTTCAAAACTCCTATAATAATGACCACATGAAAGGATTGAAAATTTCCGATGATGAAATTTTTTCAACATCCGATGAAAATGTCTGGCATGTTAAATCTCAAAATGACCAATCTACAATATACACGGTGGAAAATATATCCCAGAATTGTCTCTACCCTGACTTGTGTTTTATAAGGTGTAATGAGTTTTCATGCCAGGACCTTTGTTGCCACTTATATACATGCTCTTGTCCTAACAACTATGCTCTTTGTAAACATGTACATAAGGTTCATTCATTTGTTGTCCGAAATAGACCTACTCCTGCACCTATGCATGAAACAATCCTAAATTTTCCTCCAGATAAACTGTTTAAGAGTGTTTCCACCTCTAAGGATTGCAAATTAGAGCACATTAATGTACAACACAGTCATGCCATTGGTCAACACCTGGATAAATTGAAAATCTTAAGCCAGCAGTGCTCTCCTGTATTACTTCCCTACATTAGCAAATCATTAAAGCTGCTGGTGGAGACGTGTCAGGGTGCCATTGAATGCAACCAAAGCAATTCCACTTTGGGGACATTATCAGCACATGATGTACCTCCAAATGCCAAACTCAGCCCTCAGCTGAAGTTACATCCTGCTATTAAGAAGAGAAGGCCCATGGTTAATCTATTTAAAAGACCTGGTTATGTCCGAAGGAAAGATATAAAAATATCACTTTTATCTAATGAGGTGAGCAGCTTCACTGAGCCAATTGTAGATGTTGCCAGTCTATCAATGGAAGTTTGCAAGGTTGGTTCATTCTCTGTCAAAATGTATGAATTGAAGTCCTTAGATTTTCTAATACCACCGGAGGAAGTCAGTGCAATTCGTAAAGTCTTCCCTGATTTTAAGAGAGGTTGGCTGTATGACACGATCATTGCAGCTTTCTTGTGGAAAATTGCTGAGTCTGTCCCTTCAGTTTTTTCAGTGGATCCAGTTATTTCTCAATATGTCACTGGAAAAATCTCTCAATCCCGGCCAATGGCAATCTTTGGTAAATCTGACCTTTCCTGTGTTACTAGAATAGTCATTCCCCTCAATGTTTGCAACTCACACTGGATGCTTATTGTTGCTTTGCCATTAGAAAGGAAATTAGAATTCTATGACCCTGCTGCAGATGTTATTCACCACACTAATAATTTCGCCATTCAAAGATGGATTAAAGTGCTTAGTGTCTCATTTGGATGCACTGAAAGGGATTGGGAAGTGTCATCGCCAGAGCATTTTAAGCAGAGAGACAGTCATAACTGTGGAGTTTTCATTTGTTGGTATGCTGAAAGAATAATACAGGGAAGGTTGATCAAAGAGCCATTTGATGCAGACAAGTATAGGAAGTATATGTTTGACATGATAACAGTACTGGACAATTGATTTATTTACTATGTATATTATTTACCATGAGTTACGTGTCACTTTGTGTGTTGACTGCATGTTATATTTTTCATTTTCTTCTTCTCTTCAACTTCTCTGTGCCATACTTGTCACTGCTTTTCTGTAAATAAGTCCCTCCTTTCCACGCTTTCCTATTTCATTTCTGCTGTTATGTTTCTTTGAATTTTTTCTTAAGTTTATATATTTTATAATTGTTATTTGTTATATTTTATTTATGGTACTTTATAATTGTTATTGGTTATATTTTATTTATTGTATTTATAATTGTTATTGGCTATATTTTATTTATTTTACTATATATAATTGTTATAATACCTCATGTTGAAAATTCTCACGTTGTTTTATCAGAGAAATACTCAAATACATAATATATTTGCTAGTAATTTATCCTCCCTCTTAGAGATGCCAAAAAAGTTAGTGTAAAACTCCATTAATCATTTGTTTGTGAACTTTCTAACCAATTATTTCCTTTTTTCATGATTTTTCCTGCCCGAGTTTACATACGAGAAAGGGGGCTGTCTTCCGACCTGTCAATGCTATGCTCATCTACCTACCAGAAAGACTTCTATTATGTGAAAGTATTGGGAGAAAGACCATTTAGTTAATGAATTCACAGACAGTGATGTAATAGTGACGACTCTCAATCCGACAAGGCTTCACATTGACTATTTTGAATTTGATTGAATATTTTGTGAGCGCAATTTGAGTGCACATATGTAAATAATAGAATAGTTACTGACGCGTGGCATTTCGCCACCAGAATCACTTTTAAAGCAGCCTTTGGTGGTCCAAAGCCCACATGAAAAATGCTGATGGGAATTGATTAAAATAGTTACTGTTAATTGATTACCTTCGGAAAGAATTTGTACTTATGGCTTTTTTTCTCTGATGCAAGTACATAATTATTCAATATTATGTGTGATGTTTTATTATTGCTATAATAATTTTTTTAGCATGTTGATGATGTGTGAATCAAATGATGTTTTTACAAGGCCGTAATAAATTGTGTATTTTATTGTACCTGGTGTTCTCATTCTCCTTTGAGGTCTCCATTTAAGCCTAAGCATCCATATCTGTATGCATATTGCATGATTAATTTACCATTTCTTGGATAGGTTTTGTAAGCAGATTATACATTTCACTTTCAAATTGTTGCGATTGCAGGGTTACCACTGTATAAGATTGGTTGCTGGTGAATAATGACATCATGTCATCATGGTTATCTCTGTTATAGTAGAAGTTTTGTCATCATTGATTATTGAAACATTACAACTAGTCATTCTGTTAATGCTTCTTACTGGGGCATGCTTTACAGTATCATCTTAACAGAATTCTGGGTGTTGTCATCAATGGTGGCATTTAGTAGGTATACATGTATTTCATTCTTAAATTCATGTGCACACCACTAAACCTTAGTATATACCTTCAAGGGATTAATTCCTGATCTTTGGGGGATGATTGGTATAATTAGAATTCAGCAGTGCTGTACTTGGGCCGGTACGGACAGGTACGGCGTACCCCCTAAAATCCAAACTCGTCATAAGCGTACCGGTTAAACTATCTTTTTAAATCTGTAAAAAATAGACTCACTCTAAATTGTCCAATGGATTTCAGAATAAGTGATTTTTGGTGAGTACCGCCTACATTTTTTCCCAACTACAGCACTGGAATTCAGTATGTGAAAGTGACAGCTAATGTGAGAAGGCAGGTAAGTTATAAGAGCAATGTTGCCTGGTACCTGTCATATTTTATTCAACCGATGAAGCAACATTTATCTAAAGTGAATGGCTCACAAGTATCACGGTAATGAGTTATTAAATATGCAGTTCTTTCAATTATTTGACAGTCCTAGGGACTGTTCCCTGTTCTGCCAACAAAGGTTGCTTTTGAGGTTATCACTGTGTATCGGAACAGTGTTCAAGATTTTGTCCAACTTTATTTCATCTAATCTTTCGTCATTAAACTATTTGTTTACAAAAGACTGTTTCGTTTTAATCCTTAACGCCTAACTGTTATTTAAGATACCAAATACATATCATATGAATAACACATAAGTTAATGTGTTTAGTAAACATGGGTTGCTCTTGAGGTTATCCCAGTCCATCGAAGTGAGTTGTTGCACTACGTTTTTGTTTATTTTATTCAGCCGATGAAGCAACATTTATCTAAAATGAATGGCTCACAAGTATCACGGTAATGAGTTCTTAAATACGCATTTCTTTCAATTATTTGACAGTCGTAGGGACTGTTCCCTGTTCTGCCAACAAAGGTTGCTTTTGAGGTTATCACTGTGCATCGGAACGCTGTTTAAGGTTTTGTCCAACTTTATTTCATCTAATCTTTCGTCAATAAACTATTTGTTAACAAAAGACTGTTCGTTTTCATCCTACATGCCTTACTGTTATTTTAGATACCAAATATATATCATTTAAATAACACATAAGTTAATACGTTTAGTAAACATGGGTTGCTCTTCAGGTTATCCCAGTCCTTCGAAATGAGTTGTAGCACTGTGCTTGTGTTTATTTTATTCAACCGATGAAGCAACATTTATCTAAAATGAATGGCTCACAAGTATCACGGTAATGAGTTCTTAAATACGCATTTCTTTCAATTATTTGACAGTCGTAGGGACTGTTCCCGGTTCTGCCAACAAAGGTTGCTTTTGAGGTTATCATTGTGCATCGGAACGCTGTTCAAGATTTTGTCCAACTTTATTTCATCTAATCTTTCGTCATTAAACTATTTGTTTACAAAAGACTGTTTCGTTTTAATCCTTAACGCCTTACTGTTATTTTAGATACCAAATATATATCATTTGAATAACACATAAGTTAATGTGTTTAGTAAACATGGGTTGCTCTTCAGGTTATCCCAGTCCTTCGAAATGAGTTGTAGCACTGTGCTTGTGTTTATTTTATTCAACCGATGAAGCAACATTTATCTAAAATGAATGGCTCACAAGTATCACGGTAATGAGTTCTTAAATACGCATTTCTTTCAATTATTTGACAGTCGTAGGGACTGTTCCCTGTTCTGCCAACAAAGGTTGCTTTTGAGGTTATCACTGTGCATCGGAACGCTGTTTAAGGTTTTGTCCAACTTTATTTCATCTAATCTTTCGTCAATAAACTATTTTTTTACAAAAGACTGTTCGTTTTCATCCTACATGCCTTACTGTTATTTTAGATACCAAATATATATCATTTAAATAACACATAAGTATTAATACGTTTAGTAAACATGGGTTGCTCTTGAGGTTATCCCAGTCCTTCGAAATGAGTTGTAGCATTGTGCTTGTGTTTATTTTATTCAACCGATGAAGCAACATTTATCTAAAATGAATGGCTCACAAGTATCACGGTAATGAGTTCTTAAATACGCATTTCTTTCAATTATTTGACAGTCGTAGGGACTGTTCCCGGTTCTGCCAACAAAGGTTGCTTTTGAGGTTATCATTGTGCATCGGAACGCTGTTCAAGATTTTGTCCAACTTTATTTCATCTAATCTTTCGTCATTAAACTATTTGTTTACAAAAGACTGTTTCGTTTTAATCCTTAACGCCTTACTGTTATTTTAGATACCAAATATATATCATATGAATAACACATAAGTTAATGTGTTTAGTAAACATGGGTTGCTCTTGAGGTTATCCCAGTCCATCGAAGTGAGTTGTTGCACTACGTTTTTGTTTATTTTATTCAGCCGATGAAGCAACATTTATCTAAAATGAATGGCTCACAAGTATCACGGTAATGAGTTCTTAAATACGCATTTCTTTCAATTATTTGACAGTCGTAGGGACTGTTCCCTGTTCTGCCAACAAAGGTTGCTTTTGAGGTTATCACTGTGCATCGGAACGCTGTTTAAGGTTTTGTCCAACTTTATTTCATCTAATCTTTCGTCAATAAACTATTTGTTAACAAAAGACTGTTCGTTTTCATCCTACATGCCTTACTGTTATTTTAGATACCAAATATATATCATTTAAATAACACATAAGTTAATACGTTTAGTAAACATGGGTTGCTCTTCAGGTTATCCCAGTCCTTCGAAATGAGTTGTAGCACTGTGCTTGTGTTTATTTTATTCAACCGATGAAGCAACATTTATCTAAAATGAATGGCTCACAAGTATCACGGTAATGAGTTCTTAAATACGCATTTCTTTCAATTATTTGACAGTCGTAGGGACTGTTCCCGGTTCTGCCAACAAAGGTTGCTTTTGAGGTTATCATTGTGCATCGGAACGCTGTTCAAGATTTTGTCCAACTTTATTTCATCTAATCTTTCGTCATTAAACTATTTGTTTACAAAAGACTGTTTCGTTTTAATCCTTAACGCCTTACTGTTATTTTAGATACCAAATATATATCATTTGAATAACACATAAGTTAATGTGTTTAGTAAACATGGGTTGCTCTTCAGGTTATCCCAGTCCTTCGAAATGAGTTGTAGCACTGTGCTTGTGTTTATTTTATTCAACCGATGAAGCAACATTTATCTAAAATGAATGGCTCACAAGTATCACGGTAATGAGTTCTTAAATACGCATTTCTTTCAATTATTTGACAGTCGTAGGGACTGTTCCCTGTTCTGCCAACAAAGGTTGCTTTTGAGGTTATCACTGTGCATCGGAACGCTGTTTAAGGTTTTGTCCAACTTTATTTCATCTAATCTTTCGTCAATAAACTATTTTTTTACAAAAGACTGTTCGTTTTCATCCTACATGCCTTACTGTTATTTTAGATACCAAATATATATCATTTAAATAACACATAAGTATTAATACGTTTAGTAAACATGGGTTGCTCTTGAGGTTATCCCAGTCCTTCGAAATGAGTTGTAGCATTGTGCTTGTGTTTATTTTATTCAACCGATGAAGCAACATTTATCTAAAATGAATGGCTCACAAGTATCACGGTAATGAGTTCTTAAATACGCATTTCTTTCAATTATTTGACAGTCGTAGGGACTGTTCCCGGTTCTGCCAACAAAGGTTGCTTTTGAGGTTATCATTGTGCATCGGAACGCTGTTCAAGATTTTGTCCAACTTTATTTCATCTAATCTTTCGTCATTAAACTATTTGTTTACAAAAGACTGTTTCGTTTTAATCCTTAACGCCTTACTGTTATTTTAGATACCAAATATATATCATTTGAATAACACATAAGTTAATGTGTTTAGTAAACATGGGTTGCTCTTGAGGTTATCCCAGTCCATCGAAATGAGTTGTTGCACTACGTTTTTGTTTATTTTATTCAGCCGATGAAGCAACATTTATCTAAAACGAATGGCTCTCAAGTATCACGGTAATGCTCATTTCATATACAGTAAACATATTAACTTATATTACTTCATATATAGTAAACATATTAACTTATATGTATAAATCTATGCAAAGAAATATCCCAATTTTTTGCGGTTACATATGTCATATATTACAACACTTTCCAATCCTGTTTTCCTTTAAAACTACATCTCTTCATTTTCACTTAATTTTTAACTTCGCGGCGTTTTGTGCCTCTTTGCGCATTTCGCCATGACAGGTTGCTTTCTGAGGTTATCCCTCTCTCCAATAAGAAGGACTCCTCGCTCTCATCCCAACATTTCCCGCAATGTCTTCTCGCGTCTCCTCGCCTTCATTTTTTTCTTGTCCCAACTTCCCGCCTTCCCACCTTTACACTCCGACACTCTCGAAGAGATTATGCAAATGTAACGATATACGGCGTCGCCATAAAATGGGATTATTTTCGTTCGACATCCTCTCTAATTCTCCACATCCTTCGTTTCCCTCCCAGAGACTAACTGTATCCCCTCTCATATTTTTTCGAAGGGCATACCGCCTTGCTAAATTTATTTTTCGTACGGGCATGTTTTCTGAGTGAAGGTTGGAGGGAACTTTTGCCGCCTTCACTGATGAGATTTTTCGGTACACATCACTTATCACCTCTCTGGCAAACGGTTTTATGATGCAGCCGTTGTGCTACGTAGAATATTATACAAATATTTGGATGTGAATCGTATTGTATGAAATCAGGTTTAAATCTGATAAGTCTCATTGATCAGTGGTCGAGTAAATAGCGTACTTACCTCCTTTTTTCTGTCAATAATGTGACTTTTATAACAAGGCTGCATGATTATTGCCGCTACCTTATTTAAGTATTTCTTTGAATTAATTTCTTTAAGTATTTCTTTTAGCATTACTTAGAAGTTGTTTCGTATTTATAGGCCCAAGCCAAAGGAAAACATTTGTTTGGTTTTTATATTTATTTCCTTAGGTTATCTGAAGCGCTTTCTCTCCTTGAGAAATCATGGCTAATGTTTCCACACGAATTACTCCTAATTATTTGATACCTCCTCCACACAGGACTAGTACTACACAGAACATTTACAAAAAATCTGTGTGTGTTGCTGGTTCCAGGTTCTGGAGTAGTATTCCTATCCACATAAAAAAATCCAGTTCGGTATTAGCTTAAAAAAAGATATTTTTGTATATATTCAACTAAGAAGTGTCTTAATTGAATAAGAATGCAAAACTACATTAAAGGATTGTTGTAATTGTTCATAATAATGCAACTGCTTTGAGAATCAATGTGATATCGAGCTTAAATATGTATGTACTTTGTTGTTTGCTCTTAGTGCAGGTGACGTACAAAGTCAATACATTTATATTCTATTCTATTTATGTTCATATTTATGTTGGGAAAATTCATCCAAATTTATCATTGACATTGTGGATCATTTGTTTTTGATGTTGGCCATTTTTAATGTTATTCAGTGTATCACAAGGCTTGATGGTTGATGACTCATTTTAAAAGTTTACTCCCATATTGTTACTTGAATTAAAGTTTCAATGACTTGTCCATCTTTTATCATATCGATAACATATCTTACTTTGGCCCGTAGGTCGTGCAAGTTCATCATCTCCTCAGCATAGTTTACTTATTTTCTAGCTTACCTAAATAGGAAGTTTGCATATTTCAGCTGGAACTATGAATTTTTGTAAAACTGAACTAGAGAAAAGTTGTGGCGGTACACAGACCAGTCACCACCGAAGAAATGGCTTCATTTCTTTCGCTTGCCAAGGGCACTTCCATGAAGAACAGGAAATGCACTCTCATTTTCTAATTCAATGAGGTATGTTTTATATCTTCTGCTTCTGAGAAAATCGGATGCTGGGAATGGCATTTTCTCTGGCTGTCTCCAGCCTTGAGCGAATTAGCGCTGGAATCAGTAAGAGATACAACATAATCTCGCAGTTGTAAAAATTTAGTCTGAGCAGAAAAAATTAATGCTTTTCTGCGGCAGAGCGTACAGTCCAGGACTTGCCTACTTCTCTCCAGTCGGTTCTCATAATCTAGAAAGATATATTTTGTATAATATAGGTAAAATTTGGAAATAAGGGAGTAGTGCAATGGTGGATCCCGTTTAGAATCGTTCTTGTCCTCGAATTTCATGTAAAACACATGCTAAGGTTGATGCGATGGAACTGTTTCATTATATTCTTCTATGTATTTCCTTTTTCAAAATCAGTAACCAGGTTATCTGAAGTGCTTTTTTCCAGCAAGAGAAAATAGGGCTAATGTTTCCTCACCAATGACTCTTAATTATTTGATTCCCCCTCCTCACAGGACTAGTACTAGACAGAACTTTACAAAAAATCTGTGTGTTGCTGGTCCCAGGTTACGGAGTAGTATTCCTATCAACATTAAAAAATCCAGTTCGGTATTAGCTTAAATAAGATATTTTTGTATCTATTCAACTATGAAGTGTCTTAATTGGCTAAGAATGCAAAACTTCATTGAAGGATTGTTGTAATAAATATAATAAATAATAATGCTCTAATAAATATACTGTTTTGTATATTTATTAGAGCATTCTACTGATTAAGATAGGTTTGCATGGAGTACATAAGAAGTATTCTGGCAACCTCCCCGCCCTTCATGGATTTACTTCCTCAATATGGAAAATAAAAGAATAAAACTTTGTTAGGCTAACAAGTATATTCAAAAAGGCACGAGCAGGATTTCATGACATAGTTAACAATCAAATTTTTTAAATTAATTTTATTCCACCAATTTAGGTGGAAGCAAACAAAGTTTTCTTCTCGTTGTGTTATTAAAATGATCCTCCACAAAGTTGGACCTGAGGAGATAGAGATAAAACATAGTTAACATTCATTTCATAGCATCTTTAAGTGCGTGTTAGATGAAACTATGGTATGAAGCTAGGGTCGTGCCTTAAAAAAAATATAAGAGAACCTAACAAATTTGTGCTCTTTTACTTTTCATAATGGAAATTTTTTACACAGCTAAGCCTGAAGTTATACTCCCTCTTCAATTCCTAATAAGGTCTTATCCATTTCATTGCATCTAAAATCCTGTATATGATGAGTAAATAAAGATGCAATTTTCCCATGATATCTTGATGCCTAATTTCCTCACCTATGTCTGTCATACAAATGGCCATTAGAGCTTGAAAATGGCTCGCTCAGTTTTCAAAGGTTGTTTTGGATAGTTGAGGCTAGAGCTTATACCAGCCTAAGTCACAGACGTGTAATATTTCACAAAAAGGATTTAGTTTCATTCTTAGGCCCTCTACTCACCTTGAAAATGGCATCGTTCTTCGTAACTAGTCGTCTTTACATTCCTATTGGAAATCACACATTGCGTTGCCAACCAAGTAAGCTCTAGTTGGATCTAGAATAATTCAATGCATAGATATATTAGCTCCAGCGACTTAAGCGCAATTAGTTTCTCCCATGCGTGATCTCATCGAAATCTTGAATCCGCCATAGTCTTTTTGCAAAACCCCATTACCAATTTCCCTTTCCTAAATTTTCTGTCATATTTTACACTAAAGAAAGGTAAAAAAAGCTCAAGGGTATTTTGGATGAAAAGGAGAAAAAAGAAGAGCAAATCATTGATAAATGGTTATCGACTTTAGTTAATAAACGGATTAATCGAATCTGCATGGTTCGATATCAATTTGACCTACCTTTTGCGAACCGACTTGGTATTCCAGTGCCATTATGTTGGAGATATAATGAATAGAGGAGAGAATTGATATCTGGCGCAAAATACATGATGTGTGCACTCAATAACATACATATGAAAAAGGCATTATTAATCGAAATCTGCTTCGGGAAAATACATAAGGTTGCATAGGCTTTAAATGCATTAGGTTGGGAGCCAAAAGAAAATAGGAAATACATACTAGACTTTGATTGCTTGAGCAATTAAGAACATATAACTTTCAGAGTGTCACGGAGAACACCATCTTGTCATAGCGTTGTATTTCCTGGTCCGGCAGACTTTGAATGAGAGGGATATTTGGCCGGATAAGGAAGGATGCCGAACGGGTTAAGGAATTGGTTTTCCTACCGTTATATAAAGGACTTAAATCAATGCTTGGTCGCACTCTGGTGGTGAAATATTTCACAAGTTCTTAGTATAGGTTACATGCTGATGCAGTAACACCTCCCATCGAACTCTTTTTTAAGGGAAGATGTAGTTTTTTGTATTTAGATGAATACGTGATACTGAGGCGTCTAGATATAGTACTGGCTTGTTGACGATCATATCATCGCACCCGGTATGAATTGTCCCCACAATTTGGATAAGAAGCCCATCACTTGAGTCAACTTAAAGTATGGCCAAATCATGATTGCCATCGTTTTTAGCTTAGGTAACTTTTTACATGAATTTCCATTTGGTACAGCATTTTAGATTAACTTCCGGTTCAAATCCTTGGATTAGGGAGGTGGATTCGAGACTTCGTTTTCAAAACAAATAATTTTGGACTATTTTACGAAAATATAGGTTTTTCCATTTTAGAAGGCTCAAGTAAAGATACAGAGAATGTGGATAAATGAACCCATATATTGTTAGTTAATGTTTTTTCCTACATTTCAGTACGAAGAACAGGCTTAGTTTTGATCTTTTACTTCCCTTGAGATTAGCGAAAATCCTATGCTTTTATTAAAAACACTTATTAATTACTATATTGGAACATAAATCAAAATTTTATTTTGATTAAAAATCATTCTAATAGAGTTGTTGATTTCTGGCGATACTTTGTGGAATTTGATGAAAATTTTGAATGGAAAATATTGAACTTTTTTCCGCAGAAGTATTACTGAAACTACCATGGCTTCGACGGTTCGTCAAATCATGGTAGTGTTCTGATAAAAGTCCGGTGAAAAAAACCGTGTTTAATTTTTTTTCAACAAATATCAGTCATTTACATCTACATACTATCCCGCAATCCGCCTAAAAGGCGCGTGGTAGGGGGTGTTAGGATACTAGCCGTTTCAACATGAAAAATAAATGCGAAATTACGACTGGCATTTATTCAAGTCATTTATGGTTCGGGGTACAAACGAATTCCCATATCGACCCGTTCGGCAAAATATCTCTCTTAATTTATGGCTTCTGTCGGACCTGGAAATATAGAGGGGCTCTAATATTATGTTCTCAGTGTCGCTCTTAAAGATATCTATCGTCAATTTCTCGAGTAATCTAAGCCTTGCGCGCAGCCTCTTGAGTCTCCAGTGGTTCCCAGCCTAATTCGCTTAAGATATGGGTAACGTTGTTTGTACGCCGAATGATAGCGTGTAAAACAAAATGCGGATTTTGAAATGCAATTTCTGAAGTAAAAGAATACACCAGAAGCTTATTTTTGTCAAATCTTTCAAAACTTATCAATTACTTCTTCCATTATACACTTTGATAGAGGGAATGGGTTGGTGTGGTGGTTACAGTGTTGGCTTCCCACCCGGCGGGATCGGGCTCAAATCCCGGCGGTGGCAGAGACGTTTCAGAGAATTGCCGATCCCTGCTTGAATGTTGTGTGGAGGAAATTTCAAGGACAACACTCCGTCCGTCGGATGGGACGTTTAACCGTGGTCCCCTTGGCGCCTTTAGTTAAGAGCAGGCTAATGCCGACGCCGGGTTTCTCTCTACCCTTCCTTACCTACTGTACCCTCATGGCGCAAAATACCTCAGCTGTCGGTCGCCTCCTTCAAATACCATAACATTAAACATAAACATACCGATAATTAATTATCACCGTTTAATAGACAATGTTAAAGGTTAGTGTTGAGTCAATTTACGCCATGATATCTTGTAGAATACGGAAAATTAATTCTTCAAAACCCAGGCCACTAATTGTAAGTAAGAAAACTGGCCACCAAAACCATCCAAATAACCCCATTGGGTGCGGTGGATTAAGAGCAGGCTAATGCCGACGCCGGGTTTCTCTCCACTCTTCCTACCTACCCATTCCCTTATGGCGCAAATGACCTCAGCTGTCGGTCGCCTCCCCCAGTACCATACCAGTTTCGTGAAATTGAAACGTAGGTACCTAGTTTTCCTGAAAGGCTCATTCCTATGAGTGGGGATCTCTGGAGTAGAAAGTCCTTCGTGTCGCGGAAACGCAAACACACACCTGGGCCATTAAGTCGGAGCTGTAAGAAATAAAAAAAGATGTGGTTGTGAAATCCTCGCGAAAGAAACAAGAGGACTGAACGAACTAGCTCGAGTGGTGCATCATTTTTGCAACATTCCCGTAGCGCACAGTGGTGCCAAAGTCGTAGTAAAGCAGCAAAATATCAACGTCTCGTCCGATTTGCATGAAAATTCATCCGATTACATATTATAAATAATATAAATTCAGAATATATAATAAAATGTTTAGAAAAAAAATGGCGGAAAAATTATAAACATTTTACAACATTTGCAATGAGCTTGCAATGAGATGTTTACTGAGATCGACTATTACATCATACGATATACTTAATAAAACAATCCGACAAGTTTAATCAATTTAGTATATTTATTAACATTCAGAGGTATGTATTGTTCGATAAAACAAATTATGGTTTTAAGTATAAAAAGGCAATATCTTTCATAGCGTCAATCTCAAAGAAAATAGCAAATGAATGAAGTCCTAATACAGATAACACTCACGCTCAAAATAAATTCTAATATTAACAAGTTAGGGAAATATTTATTAACAAACGCGAAAGTAATGATAGCTAATAAATTAGCTTATAAACGAACGCTCTAGCGTGTTCGGTGAACTCCAATATCACCCATTAGACGTTACCCAGCAGATACCTAAATAAGTTTGATTTATCCAAAACACCTTATTGCATGATGAATATTTTGAAATGGTTAAATACATATCCTATTTGTAACATCCACGACGAGTTGTAAAAAAACGATGCATGTATAACTAAGTTGTGATACCATTTGTACATAATAGTTAAAGAAACTGTTTGAATTATATACATTCTTTAGTCTTCTTTCTATCATTTCAACGTTTTTATGGTCATATAAGGGAGAGTTCGCCTAATTGGGGCAGCCGCTTAATTGGGGCAAAGTGCGCCCGTCCCGATGTGTCCCAATTAACCAGAATCTACTGTACCAAACATGATTCATAGGTAGCTTATGGTCTGTATAGAATTTAAGAGAACGATACTTTAGTTTGTATGTCTGGGGATTTCCAAAAACCATTTTAAGTTCAACTCTTATCTACTCGTTAGTAGTTGTGAAGACATCTAGGAGATGTTGTAACATGGACCTCCATGTCCACTGTTGAACGTTGTGTGGTGGGCCCTTTGGATATTTGACAGGTATCAATACCACGTTCAATGGATTAACATGGATATTACACGGATGTCATACGTTAATGCCAACAATGTTGCCTGGATGTTGTTGGGATATTGATTGCTACTTGGGCAGTGAATTGTGCAGTGTACCGCAATTCAATAGAATTTTATATCGTCATTAAATTTCAAAACGCAAAAGAATTCCTGTATCTACAACCGATCATAAAAATGCTGTTTTACGCCTGAATTGGTATATGGGTTGCATTTGCTTCCTTTTCTTTTGTATTCAACAGCCTTCACGGTGTTCGAACCTTACTCCCTGCTCCCCCACCACTTTCTTCATTGGTTTCCGTTCGTCCTTCGCTAGCGCCTGGCCAAGTATGAAAGGACACTGCTTTCCGAGCAGGAAGTGAATGAGTGACATTCTGCAATTAAGTGGAAATATGGGATCTAAATATTTTTAATTAATTTAATTACGAGTAAAAATATTTAGACCTCATGTAAAAGAATATAGAGAGAAAAAATGGAATGATACTAAGAAAGGTTTTTAATAACTTATTTTTAACCAAATATTTTTAAAAATCAATAAAACATCATGGGACAAATTTCAACTTATATTCTTACCATCATGGGGAGATGTGTTACCTTCATATTTGAGAGACGGGAAATGTTTTGCTTGGTCCGAAATACCGAGTTCTTCACTTACAATTAGTTGTGAAACGTTTCTATTTCAGCGTTAAATATACTAATACATATCTATTAATATATTTAGCATGTGTAAGACCTAAAAAATGACTCGCTCACTCAATTTCAATTGCCTAAATTCTTGATCGCCTCTCTTTCTCCTCGGGGAAATAAATTGTTTGGTGAGGTACTGTCGGTACTAATGAAAAACTTGCTCCAAATATACAGGATGGAGTAATCGTCTTCCAGCTTCAGACTAGTACAATCAAATTGCTTGTTGCACTGTTGCAGGTGTAATCTCTTGATTGATAGAATGCCCTCTCTTCTAATTAATCTTCTTGGTGACATTTATAAAATAATAGCATAGTCAAAACGTCTCAAAAAGGATTCGAAGGCCTAAGTTCCCGCTAAAAAGTGGGTGAACGATTTTCAAGAAATCAGATTAATTTTGCTTTGGAAGAGATCGGATCCCTAGCTGCTTCATGGTCGATAATTGTGTGGCGATGAAAATATATCAACACCATCGGTAAACCCATTGATAAATATTAATTGCTTAATGTACACTTTTGATCACTTCTAATTAAAATATAAATCTATGCATTACTTATTGAAGGTATTTATAACAACGGATGCTTATGCATAGAAAAAATGTAAATAAAAATCGTAACCTAAGTTTTGAACAGGAAAAAATCGTACGATTCAATCGAAAAAAATAATTGGCGATATAAAAGAAGTTACCTACTAAGTTTTCTTTCACAGTTATTACATTACAAATGTTATAACTGTGGTAAATTATACAAGTTGAATGAAAAAGGTGCTACACTCGAGTCATGCCATTGCAAAAACGCTTGGTGAAAAATTCATATACAGGGACTCTCCATCAATACTTCCAGTCCATTAGTTTTACTTTTCGGCATGAACTGTAATGAAATTGACTATTACTAATAAAATTTACGAAGAGAAGACATTAGTCACTTATTTTATGATCTCATTGTCTCAGCGGTAACTCCGTAACGCGCAGAAGGATTTAAGTCCCGCACTGGATGAGATAAAAAACGACGCGTTACTTCATTACCTACTAGATGCGATCACAGAGCGGTACAGAGCATTTTCATGAATTATTTTAGGAGCTGATACACTTGGAGACTGCGTGCTATGCTGACATTTTTCGAGTAGCTAAGAACAGATACCTTTCAAAGTGACGCGGAGAACATAATAATGGAACCACTGTACGTTTCTTTAAGGAACGACAGAAAGAGAGATATTTTTTCGAACGATTAGATGTATGAATTTTGTTTTTCTTTAGAACAATAACAGACTTAGATAAATGCTGGCACGTAATCAAATCACCCACCAAATTAAAACTTTACCTTTTTTCAGCACGTGTACCCTCTATATTATACAGGTAAATGAGTTGTGTTATATCACCTTCAGCCGTACGTCTTAAGAGGCAGTTTGCGGGGTAGTATTTAGATGCAGATGAAGTCAGGGAGAGGAGGTGAATGTATTATATAAGGGTCGATCTAATTATGCATGGAGAGAGTTAATAACGACTGGAAATGAAATCGACTACAATGTTGAGGAGGTTGGAATGAGCGTGGGAGGCTCGCTTGATTAGTGAGGGGCATAATGGCCTCTTAAAAACAATAATGCGCGTTTGAATTGAATGGGAGGGAACACTGCTGAGCATTTAGAATGGGATACGCGAAGCAAATTATGAGGGCCGTTATGAGATGAAGGATTGTTACGGCTTCATGTGTTACCGGGATAGGAAAGAAGTAGAGAGATAAGTGAAACCATCTTCGTATTCACAGTCGTTGATGATGAGGAAAGGTGCAGCATTACAACTGAGATAAGCCGTATATTTATGATAAGTATCCTCGTTGCATTTGTCTAACGTAAGCTTCTGCTGACACCATACATGCATGGTATCTCTACACGGTGTAAAAACTACAATTTCTTTAAAAAGTGTTACGCCGCTTTTTGCAGAAAGGAAAAGTTAGCGGGAGGTTTGATTTTTTTTTTTAATTAGCGTTTATTACCTGTGATTCGCAGTGTAGCAGCAGAGGTTGGAGACAGTGTTAGAGGGTAGAACATTGGGTAAACGAGGGAGAGGACGGAGGAGAATAGATTTTTTTATGCAGAATGAAGGGAGTAGGTTTTAATGTTTATCGAAGTTGGATGTCCATGACGGAAGGGGAGGCTGCCAGAATACTTTTCCTTTATCGGTAGATTATTATAACATTAATAATTCTGATACAAATTCATTTCCTCTTAAGGGTTTATAAGTTAGGATCCTTTGAACAGCAGCTCTACAATTTAACCACTGGGCCAACAAGCTCCTTTTGGAATGTTTTTGAAGTGGAGAAAAGTTTTTCACGAAATTTTAGCCTCGTATACCCGATTCCAGTAAGAACCAAAGTTACAGATGATGCTTAGGTCGAAAACGCCTCATTTTTAGACAGCGTAAACTGCACTGCGAAGGACTCCGATTGGTTGCGAGTTTACCCCGGTGCCACATGCTCTGGACAACTAATGACTTCGAATGCTTTGTCTGCTGGAGGTCGCGATGTATTCACGGCATCCGGCAACAGTGCAAACTCACGGCCAATCGGAGCTCTAGGGCAAAGTATCTGTAGTTTGAAAATGTTGCGTTTCCAACCTAAAAGTCATTGATAATTTTAGTTTATACTGATATCAATTATCTATCCACGGAAAATCATAGAAATTTCCTTCCTCAGGACCTCAGGACAGGATTTTTTTACTTTCCGTAGAAACATTAAATTTTGGTTTCGCTAGTAGTCGGACCCGCCCGCCTCAGTGACGATGCGGGATTCCTCTTCCCTTCCCTTACAAACCTATCCTATCCCAGAAGGCGTCGTCGGGCATCTATCGCGGCGGCGCACAGTGGCCCCAAATCGAAAAAAGCTGGCCAAAAGTCATTTTTTCGACTTTTTACGAGGATGTTTTGAATTATGTATTCGGATTCTACAGAATATGGCCTATAATATTTCGTACCTGATAGGTCTGTGTGATTATTATGTTGACCTGTGTAACCCGTCAAACATGGGCATGTTCAGCCTAAAACGCCCGAGGCGTAGAAATAGTCGATTTTAGGGTAATTCAACTTAATAAATGACTATTTTAATTTCGTGGGATTCATTTGTCAATTTTAATATGGTAAGTTTGTTTATTTGTTAACAATATTATAGTATTTTTTGCTCGTTTCAGAATGTATTATAACAATATTTAATTATTTATAATTTTAGCTGTTTTTGGGCCTATTTTTAGTCAAATGTGTCGATATAGTTTTGTGCCCCTCCGTGCCCCTCGAAGATTCCTATGCTGAATCCTTAGGAAGAGTATGTACAACAAGATGGAGAAAAAAAATCTTGCCTATACTTGCCTATCCGACATCTAGAGGGTTTTAAGTTGAGCGGTGCACCGCTCCGCTGAGGGCGGCTGGCCGGCGGCCGGCGGGAGACAGTGGCATTATCGCTCAAATATTCCTGTATCGGTGGTCAAACTTGCATGGTGTATATTTAGTATAATTCTACATCCTGTACGATTACATAAATCAAGCGCTTCACGCCTATCGTATGCACGCTTCTCGTTTGTGCACTCACCTTCAAATATTCATGAAACCAATGAGGGCCGGTTTTCATGCTCTTAATGAGAAACATTATGAGTGATCAAAAGCAACTACTTAAGTCCTTATGCGAGAACCTTACAGTAACCACAAGATGCTATTCTCTGCAAAACCTTCCTTATATTTTTATAGAGAAAGATCCCTTACATGCTGTACAGCGTTGTCAGCACGTTATTCCGAAATAAGGTATTGGCGCTAAGAGAAATAAATGCTCCCTAATGCCAAGGATTGTTCACAGAATCATTTCAACATTCCTTAGACGTAGATAGGATTGAATTTGGAGGGAAACATTCGTCTAAACCCACCTATGGAGCGTGAATCTTGCAATTGCATTTTTAATAATAATGGAATGAGGATGACGGCCTCCCTCACCAGAGCCATGGATGTGGTGTATATTTCCCACTCAGTAATAATTAATGATTTTCTTAGTGAAAAAGTGCTGTGCTCCAAACTGTGTTAACACGGCTAACTCGAGAAACTTCTCCTGTCCAGATAATTAAAGCACTTGCTTTGGCGATGTTTGGCATTCAAATTTCAGGATACGTCGGAAATTCAGAGGCAAGTCTATATAAGCTTGTATATCTTTTATTCAATGTCAACTCATAATTTCCGGTTTATTATTGGTTAAAAAAAACAACTTTTAGAAATCACATTCATCGTTACAGCCGTAAATACTCTAGTTAAATTTGAATTATGGGTGCCGCAAATTGTTTCGTACGTTGCGGTGTACAATAAAAATACAGAGAGGAAAGAATATTAATAAGCGAAGAAGAAGGAATATGTCGTGGAATATTTGAAAACAAGATTTCGACGGAATTTCATGTCAGGATTTCATTTCAGACAAGATGAAATTACGTGTAAATATAAAATTATAATCAATAAGTAAGAAATATTAGACCCGTTTCCATAATTTTGAAAAATCTACGAATAAATGCTTTATGTGTATGAAATGTAATAATTAATGTCATTTGTAATTTTCACGACAGGTATCGATGAAAGACTTATTCATAGACTTTCAGTGATATTAAAATCTCTGTCCTGCGGCTATGAGATAAATAATGAAACCTTCAGCCAGTATTGCATTGAAATAGCTGAGCTGTGCATCAGTTATGGTTGGTATTAGTATACTCTGCTCATGGTACATAAAGTGCTGATACATGGAACAGCAATTTCCAAAGAATCCTTTCTTGCAATTGAAGTTTTAACGGAGGAAGCATTGGAGATCAGGAACATAGACATGAGGAAATTCCGAGAGCATTGTACAAGAAAATACCCAAGAACGTTAAATTATGAAGATATCTTTCGAAGACTCCTTTAAATATCTGAATCGTACATTTTAATTACATCAGGAGTTACAAAAAAAACGATGTCAGCCTATTAAGTTTGGTGAAAATTATCTAATTTTAAGTGATTCGCAGAGCGACAATGAGTCCGATGTGGTGACATCGGACGATTATTCTTTTAAACTATGTTCTTTGTGATACATGAAAGCGATTTTATTGCAATTTGAACATTATTTTCCTTAATGTTCTTAATATCAGTCATTTATTTCATCTAACACATGACTTATCAAACTTATCAAACACATGGAAGCCAAAAATGAGTGAGTGTGCGTATTTTTTCCGATTTTGGTATCTCACCAACGCGGTCGCGGGTTCGAATCTCACCAGTTTCATGTGTAAATTCTATAATGGGTTTTAACAACAATTTATACATCTTTTACCTTAAAATTATACTATTTTAAGCTCTCCATGAACACCAAGTTATCGCCAATCGAAATGACATCTATATCTAGATTTTCTAAAAATTGTTTAAATAATAACAGCTCAAAAAATGCTAAAATGAAGAGACATCGTAAAAATAATGCCAAAATCATATTCAGACGATCAAAATCAGTAAGAGACACCCACATTTGTTGCTGTTTTAGCTAAAATTACGACGTTATTAATTTTGGCCAGCTTTTTTCGATTTGGGACCACTGTGCGGCGCCTCCCTCCTTTTTCCTGCCTTGTCTTCCCCCTTCTGTGGCGCAGAGGTGATAAGCTTATAGCTTCAGTCTTCGGCCCAGAAGTGTAACCCCGCGAGCCCGCCCTAGGGTTTCTTATCCACTGATATCTAGAATTAAAATTTGGTGCTTTTTCGATCTAAATATTTTCAGTAATATTGGATAATACTGGCATCAACTATCTATTAAAGTTTCGCTATACAATTTTTCTCCATCATGCATGAAAAAAATCTTTATAAAATCCTATGTCCCACCTTATTTCTTCTTCTTAATTTTTTCTTATGGCAACACTTAATTATCGAACGTACCACCCATGTGTGGAGGGCGCGCTAAGAGAATCCAGTGCCTATATTCGTGGCTTTATCCATCTTGAACGTGCCACCGCGTCCTCTCACCCCTCTTCCCGAACCCCACCTCCTCTCGAACTTGCTCGCATATCTACTTTCAAACACTCCCCCTATTCTCCCAGTCCTTTTTAAACCCCCCCCCCCCCCATTCCTCCCTCCACGACTTGCCTCGGAATGCCGCTACGAGTGTCGGACTGGCGCCGAGGAGTCTGGCCAACACCTGTGCTCCGCGAGGCTCCTTTCTCCATCCCAGCCCCTCCACAGCCTCCCACCTCCTCCTCCTCATCCCGCCTTAACGTTTCCTACTCCTCGTCATCATCATCATCAACATCATAGCCGTCTCCTCTCTCCCCGCGAGTGGGAGGGACCACTTCCCAAACCCCCTACTCCCGCCTTCTTCACGCATCTGGGCGGACTTGTCCGCCGCTAAAGGCAAAAGCGGACGCGTCGCGGTGAAACGACAAAGAGGTATCTCCAGGCTCAAGAGTATTATAAGGCTCTGGTCCGATACAGGTTGTCGCGATGTTGCGAGATGCAAGTACTGAAGCTGTTAGGGGTAAAGCTGCCTGGGCGGAAAGCGTGAATCTCGGGAACTAATCGCAGCGATTGGTCCTCCATTTCCGCGTAAAAACTTTGAGTAACACTCTATTTGTTTAATATCATAGGTAATATTTATTTCCTCTCCAATGCTTATTTTTAATATAATAGAATATAATACAACATAATATAATATAATAACCAAATATAAATAATATAATATAATAACCCAAAAGCCATATGATGAAGAAAAATTATGTTTAAAAGAACTAAAGTAAAGTAAAGTAACTTTGTACTTTCTATACTTATTAAAAATTTTCTATAACCGATTTCGACTTGTTCTACGTCTTTGACTGCCAGGTATTATTGCTTTAAAATGATGTAGAACACGTTGAAAACGGTTGCAGACTATTAAAATACCTATGGAAAGTACAAAGTACCTTTTTTATTTTAGCATGCACAACTTCCACAAAGTTAATTATATTATATTATATTATATTATATTATATTATATTATATTATATTATATTATATTATATTATATTATATTATATTATATTATATTATATTATATTATATTATATTATATTATATTATATTATATTATATTATATTATATTATATTATATTATATTATATTATATTATATTATATTATATTATATTATATTATATTATTTTATTTTATATTATATTATATTATATTATATTATATTATATAACTTCATTCCACTCAAATGCAATTACATTACAACAGAAAGCCCTTTAAGAATGTTGGAATATATATAACCCCTTGTGAAATCGTATTGGGGCTACCATCATACAAGCGATAGGGTGGAATTTATTCTTTCAGACCTTACTTAATTTTGAAAGAGGCTAACATAGACATTTGTTATTAGTTGCAGAAAAAGGTGTAATTTAAAGGTTAATTGGTAACTATTTCCAATTATTCATAAAATAAGATGATGGTGGATGAATTAACTTTGTGGAAGTTATGCATGCTAAAATAAAATAAAGGTACTTTGTACTTTCCACACTTATATTCATATTCTGCAACCGGTTTGTACGTGTTCTACATATTTTTCAAGCCATACTACCTGGCTACAAGTCGAAACCAGTTGTAGAATTATTTTAATAAGTATAGAAAGTACAAAGTTACTTTATTTTATTTTAGTTCTTTTAAGCATAAAATTCCTTCATTATATGGCTTTTGGGTTGACCAAAAATTATCATTGAGATCCATATGCTGGCTGAATATTCGTGCCCAATATATTGAGCACCGAGTCTAAAAGGGTTAAGAGTGGGGAGGAAGGGGTGGGTTTGAGTCCGTGAAAGGGGTGGGAATGGGTTTCGCGGCTTTATAATCCCTCGCCCCTGTTCCCACCCCACTCCCCTTATTTTTTTCTTTATATCCATTCCCCTTTTCTGTTTTGCTTCTTTTTTTCTTTACACCTCCCAGTACAGTCTCCCCCTCCTTCAAATGGGTCCCTCCCGTGGTGCCATTTGGGTGAGGATCAAGATGCCGCCGCGTGTAAGTGTTTCTTGCTGATCATTTAAGCCTACATATTACTCTGCGAGCCACCTCTAGGGTGTTTGGCAGGAGGTGATCAATCAGCATGAAGCATGCAATATGATTCCCACATGCACACCAAATGGTACAAAAAAACGTTACGCATAAAACAAATTAAACTACCGCATTCATTCAAAGGCAAAAATTGCTAACCTCTCATTAAGGTTTTGTGCCAATAAAGCTAAAACACACAAAACATGCTGTTAGAAATTATAAGAATATTCAGAAACATGCGTTAAGGTATACATAAGTTAGTAAGCTACAATACAAGTCATCTAAATTATTTGTGAATTCTAACAATGCGGATATAACCTCTTATTGATCGTGTAAAAAAAAAGAATTTATGAATCTGACTGTTCTACAGTCTATCTCTCTTATTTTACTTGATCTGATCTACCGCAGTATGTTGGCGTTAGTAAGATATGGCCAATTTCGTCATAAAATACACCGCTCTTGAATATGTCTTATAGGTCTATCCTGCGGGAGTGTGACGGCGTGAATATATATTGTGGGCATCGGTTAATGGCGTGCGAGGATCCTAACCGAGGACTTTATAGTGGTCTGCGAATGGAGGCGAGTTTATCTAGTTTCTACCGTGAGTCGAGTATTCAATGTTAAGGAGAAAGAAAGACCTGGTAATTCCGCATTATATATATTAAACCCACCATGGTTTCGGTATGGTCTATACATACCTATGTGTATTGAAACAACCAGGGTTCATTCATACTTATCTATATTTTGCCTTTTGTTTTTTTCTGATAATGACTTTCTACGCTGAAAACGTGGCCAGTTTGATAAGTCCATGCTATTCGTTCACCATGATTAGCAATTCTATCAGCCATCTCTAAGACAACCACTTTCATAAAGTATAGATGACAATAAGAGCTACAAGTGATGAAGGAATTCTATTGATTTTTAAGTGCGTTTTGCCCTCAAAAATTTGAAGATACCTGCTACATGTATTTATCAAAATATAATTTTAATTACTGCAAAAGTATCTTTAGTTAGTTTTTATTTTTATTATTCTTGTGTCACCGATAACAGCACTATTGACTTTTTATATCGGAGTTTTTAACATCACAATCAAACGCACACGAATATTCCTGCCCGGGACAGGACAACCTACCCAGGCGCGACACGATCCCGCGGCTCCTTATGTGGCAGGCAGGGATGGCAAGTGAAACGAAACGAAAATGTTCGTTCCGACACGGAGGTAAACGAAAATACGAGGCATAGGCTTAGTTTCGTTCCCGCACGAAATTAAAATCACCAGGGAGTTAAATTTCGATCCGGGAGAAAACTTTACTCCCGGGAACGAAACTTAATTTATCGCAACCCTGCAACTCATTGTTAAGTTTCGATCCCAGAAGTTGAGTGAAGGCGGAAAAGAGGGAATTGTTTCGACCCATTTCATATTAGACTGGATACTTCGTTGCGCATTATGAGCGGAAAAGTTCCTCATGCATCTAGAGGCGGTAGGCCGAACCTCTACTTCATTCAACCATACTTTGTACTCGGTGTGTCGGTCGAAGCTAAACCATTCGAAGGTGAAGCACGTGGTCCCTCCGTTGCGACACATTATCTGCGTTTCGTTTCGTACCAGAGCTTTGGTTTAGTTTCGACCCGAAGTAGTGTTGACTCCGATTCCGCTCCCCAGCTTTGAATACATTTCGTTTTGTTTCTACATTTCGCTCTTGGGAACGAAACTATTGAAATATTGCTGGTTTTGATTTTCTTTTGGTTTCGATTGCCATCCCTGGTGGCAGGCACCCCTTCACAACCGAGTCCGACTCATAAATGTAGTTTTATCCAACTGTAAAAATTCAGCTCTTTTATCTTGCTAAGGTTAATACATATAAGCAAACTCATGCTTTGGAATCAGTTTTTTCCTGCATCAATCGTGCATATGTATCTCCTCATATCAAATCTGAAATCTATGCACATTTATCAACGTGTATAGTTGTAGAAGTAACATTCCATACCAGTAGGTTATACACTTTTGCTATTGATTTTTTCAAAGTATTTTTTTTTCTTTGAATCTTGAAAAATATTTTTGGATTCTATGATTATTGTCTTTTTTCTTAAATGGAGAGATCGTCTCGCCCAGCACGTTTCACGTTGGCTTTAGGTAACCTGCCCCTCAATGCCCGCAGAACAACCGTATGAAGCAGTCACTCTCTTTTAGAATAAAAAAGTCTCAGAGAAAAAAATATTTAAAGATATTCAAGTAGGTACGTGTTTAAGCTGTGGATGTGGTATTTTTTTTGTGCACGCAACGCTAATTTAGTTTGTCTCTTGCTTGCTTGCTCTTTGTCTCTTTAGTTTGTGTTTGCGACCAACTCTGCTTAAGCTTGGGAAAAGGGTGATAGATAGCAGCACTTTCCGCTTTTGTTGAGAAAATTCGACGGTCGTTAATTTGAGAGGCGTTAAGCCCCGTGGGCCGTATTGCTATGGATTCGGGGCGATGGGCGAGAAAAACACGAGCAAAGATCCCCCATTCCCACTAAACCGTGAGATGTGTGTGTGCCTGTATAATTTTTTTTCTCTCCTACCGATGGACCTCAGAATTTATCGCTTTATTTTTACTACCACGAATCTCCCTTTTTCGGGACGGGGAACCCAAATGGACCACAGGTGGGCCAATATAGTGTTTCGATGCCACTTGGCCGAAGAGTGGAATCCGGGAGCTATTAAGGAACTGCGGGACTCGCTTAGCTTTTGTTTAAAGGAATACGAAGGAATGCGATAGGGCGATAGCCCTTGAATACAGAAATAAAGTTTCCCCATGAGTGAAGTTTGTTGATGATTTTTTTGTCGGGAAATGCTTTCTTTCGTAGCGGTGGATAAAAAATCTGCATTACGTAATATGAGCTCATGATACTCATAGTGCCGATGGATTACTCGGTGGAGAACTCGAATAGTCTTCATTACCAGCACACGCCGGGAAAGCATCCGATGTTTTTTCAGTGCATGAATTTTAGCTGCGAAAAATTTTTGATTTACTAAAAGATTGGAAAAAAGTATATTCATAGCTTCATTTGTTAAATTTAGGTGATTGTGTGGTGCGTGTTGATTCATCACTCCGTCCGTCGGTTGGGACGTTTTAGCTTTGTCCCCTTGGCACAGCTTATTCCTTAGGTGCAGCTTATCGCCAACTCCGCCTTTCTCGACAATGTCTCTTTCCTCGTGTCGCCACTGAACTCAGCTATCGGTTGCCTCCTTCACATACCACATAATACTTGCATTATTATGACATTCAATTTTGTAATGCCATTTGCTCAGTGTTTCTGCCCTAGGTCGTTTTAAGGATGGAAGACGCTCGTGCTAAATGAGGTGTTGTTGTTTCAAATTATCACGAAATGTCTTTCTTTGGGATACCTGTGATTACTCACAAACGTCCTACTATCAAAAAATATATGGCGATTGCCTTTGAATCCGAAAATAGTTTCCCGATGGGTGAAGTTTATTGGTGATTTTTTTTGTCTAAAAATACTTTCTTTCGTAACAGTGAATAGAAAATCTCGATTGGGTAATATGAGTCCATAGTCCTCATACAGCATGAATTGTTGCTGTGGAACATTGCTTATTCACTTGAATTCTGAGCAAAATATATTCATAGTTTCATTTTTTAAATTTTCCGGCGTCCAATATTTTTAGACTATTTATTTATACCGTACCATCCAGCAATTATTAACTTGAATGTCCTGGAATATTATGATTAACGTTTTCAAAATTCTGATAACGTTATCGTAAAATCATTGAAGAATACGAAGTCCTCGTACGTTGCATGTTTCATATATTTATACTCAAGAAGTATTGGAAGGAATAGAGTTTTCCATGCACCTAGATCTTTCGAATATTTCAGAGAAAATGATAATAAATAAGTTGAGAAAGTTTTTAAGAAACAAGTTACAACTCCTGGCAGGGAATAATTCGTTTTAATCACAGATTGAGTGGGATAACTCGCCGCAGAATCTTTTATCTGAAATACCTGAAATGTAAGCCATTAGAGATATATGTCTCTAATTATTTTAATCCCTAATCGCAAATATATCCGTTAACAGTAGCGTAACTATAGGAATAGGCTCTGAGGGGGATGGGATGGCCTATGGTGACGACACCACATCCTTCGGCAACTGGGTTCGGGAAAATTTTTGAAAAATAACATGCCTGGAAATACATTTTACAGCATTTTGGCACCAAAGATTTAACTTTCAGCAGATGCAATTATTACATGGCAAAAGTAGATGATAGTTTAAAATAATTTTTAAATTTCTCTGAGGCTTTGGGGGGGGGGGGGGGGGGAACTATTCCCTTTTCCCCCCCATAGTTACGCCACTGTCCTTTTATGTTCTGAGGATTGTTATCTCATCTCAGAAGAATGATTTTTTGGAAGAATTATCCCAATAAGCCTGTATTTTGGGCTTATTTCATTGGATTTAATGTAATTTTGAATCATAGACGGATTTATGCGGTGCAGTCCTGAGTTAAATTTTTCCTGGGTTTTTCCTTTTAATTAAATAAGCTGTTTGTCGTTCATATAAAAATTATTGTCGCCAACAGTACAAAATTAGACTTAGCATTTCAACTTTCATTTTTCAATGTGTAGGTACAATGGGAAGAATTTCCTCTGCATCTACAGACTATAAGTCCTCAGAGTCGTTCCCGTGATATATTGGCAAAATAAAATCATGGTGAGTAAGGTTTTACACTTTCCCGGCGAACAACATGCGTAGCCGTGAGTAGTAGTGCTTAGCGTGCGTAGCGTAGTACTGGGTAGCCGTGAGAATGGGCAACGAGTCGGTACCCGAAACGACAGCGGTCTTACATAATCTTACCCGCGCGGTATCCCGAGAAGAGTAAAATCATGGTGTTAACCCAGGGAAAAACATCAATTTTTACCAATACGAGCCTTTCGTATTTTGCGCCCGTTACTGGACGCCGACGAATATCTTTTACCATTCATCATGCAATCCTTTCTATTTCGTTTCATATAAATTAGCCTTCTATTTCATCGATGAATTATTCACTTATCTCTATATAGCCATTAATTCTTTCTCCTAAATTACATATTATTCAAGCATGCTTGGTTATTTTCCGGCATTTATTTTTCCATCGCTAGAAATTTTATCACACGGCTATCATATGAACAATATGACCCAATTCCCGCATGCATCTAGAGCGATTAGCTGCGTTCTTGCGTCATGAATTCAATTTCCAGCGCTGTCAATCACAGGCGTTTGAACCAACTAATTACCCGAACGTTATCATCTTCTGGCGATATGTTTTGTTTCGGGCTAATGAAAGACGCGATAGTGCTCTACAATAATATTCTCGTCCTTGACACCATATCTAAGATCACCACTAAAATGTTTACTGAGGCAGTAAAGAGACCGGAGGATGGTGGCTTGGAAATGATATTTTCTCAGGAAATGTTAGTCATAATATTTTTTAATATCTTCCATAAAATCTTCTCGTGTTAATATTAAATGTAAAATTAATATGTATTGGCAAAAATGTAGTAAAATCGCAATTGATGAAATGATGTCAAGGAAGTGTGCTTGACACTGATCGCAATTATTACGGTTGGTTTTCAATCCGAAGAGATGAGCCATCGTAGTGAGTTGTCGGAGAGAAAATGTTTTAGCACAGTAAATTCCAATCGCGTTGCCAAAACTCGGAATTAACTACTCGTTTTGAAAACTAATCGGAATAATTCCTATCAGTGCCAAACATCCACTCCTGGCTATGAAAACAGTATTTTTAAAACATTATTAAGAAGAAGGTGGAGATAAATATTTATTTAGATTCTCCAAGCCACGGCGGAACATCCTCAACTATGTATTTATAACAACTATAGATAAAGGCGAAATTATTCGTCTAATTTGTAGAATATGTATGTGTGTTCCAAATAGCAAAGTAAGGTACAAGAAGACTTTTACTGTTATGAATATTGAAAGCAATTCACGCAAAAATTCCCTTTTAAGTAGAATTTTTAAATATTTCATTACACTATGAAACGACCTGAATTTAATTGAGCTTTTAAGGAATTATGCTAGAAGATAATGGTAAGTTAGTACAAAATGAACATGAAATGTATGTACATGATCAGTCTGACTTATTCAACGGTGTTCGGCGAGATGTTGTGGAACATAATGATACAATGGTAAATGAAGAGCAAACTTAGTGCATGTCCACAGTACAGTAGGGCATTTTGTACCTGATGATAGCGAAGTAAGGTCGCTGAAACGCGTCGTACCAAATAAAATTACTGTGGACATGCACTAAGTTTGCTCTTCATTTACCATTCAGTCTGACTTTATTATTTAGACTTGTAATTATGTTAGCTATAACCGTTCATCCTATATAAAGATGAAATTAGCTGTCTGATTAATAGAGTATGTATAGGTGAACCAAATAGCATTTTAAGTCACAAGAGGAATTTTTATGCATACGAATGTTAAAAGTGACTGTTTTTACAATTCCCCTTTACATTGAAATTTTCATTATTTTAATACACCATGTAACTCTCTGAATTTATTAAATCATCGAAGGAAATTTTGCTCGGAAGTGATGGAAATTTTGTAAAAAATGATCTTGTAAACCAAAATAATGTATGTTAATTACCAGTCTGACTCCATCATACAGAACTTGTATTTATATTTGTTAAAACCTTTCTTCCTGTAATTGTATTTATATGGTAGATGTACGTCAAACACAATAAATACGTAAAATTAATAAATAATCTTGAAAACTGACTAATAAGATGAACCGTGAACTATGCATGTGACATGATAAAGGAGATCGTTAGGAGTCATGAGAGCAGATAATGAGCAAAGAAGGGTTGCCGAAGGCCGTGGCTGAGTGGAGAATGTTGGCAATTTGAGGAAGGAAAGGACGAGATTTCGAGATATGGGTCTGGAGGAGAAGGTGTGACAGACGGCAAAGAAGACTAACGATAAAGTCCCGTGGACTTGATGGCTGTGGGGAGGAAATTCCTGAGGTGGATTAGAGGGCCAAGGGTGTGGTCGGAGGCAGATACGGATGCTCCGGGGAGAGCTGAAGTCCATGGAGTCTATAGAGTTAAGGGATTTGAATTAGCGAGTAACGTGGATTTACGGGTGGGATAGTGAGAGATTTGGCTTTCAGTACTTCCCGCTTCTGTCCGCGTTTTCATTTTATAAGGATTTTTCCAAAAGTATGGTACGGTTAAGAAAAAAAATCAAGAATCAAATTTTTTTCAAAACAATAGTTTTATTTACATTCCTTACATCATTCTCTATTTTATTCATAATTTCCATACTTATTTAATCAGTTGTCACATCGTTCAACAAGCTTTTGAATGCCTAAGTTGTAGAAATCGGACGCCTGCGATGATAAACAGTCTTTAACTGCTTCTTTCGCCTCATCATCTCGCTCACAGCTCGCACCCATTTGCGCATTTTACCATCTCTCATTATGCTAGGGCTGTAAACTTCAGTAATATGCCGATGAATTTTTGCCGCTGACAATGAAAGGTTTCTTGCAGATAAAAACCGTATCACTGCCCTTGCTTCACAATCGGCGGGCCGATCTTGAGCATTGTAAACTGAGATTATAAACAGCACACAGAAATAGTAGCAATTCTAATGGCGGCGCTTGACGCGCAAGGCATGCTGGGTGTCGGAGCGCATGCGATTTTTTTCTTTGGCGCCAAGGTTAAATAGTTACGGCAAATCGGACCTTAAATTTTTTAATAACCCTCGCATTAGCGACGTTTCACCTACTATGCTGTCTTCAAGGCAGGCTAAAGTGGCCTACAGCACGGTCGGTAAAACTTAAGATTAGATTCTCCCCGCATATCAATTGCAGAAAGCTTTCTAGGGTTTTCTACCGGGTAATTTGCTCCAATTCTCCTGCCGTTTCGAAGAGCGGCTTGCTCTTTATTCTCAGGGGGTCTATAAAAGATCCCCTGGAGATGTCTGTTGCACTCTGTCACTCTGAAGATATCTGTCACACCTTCTCATCCAGATCTCAGAAGATTCCCTGAAGATGAAGAGCAAGTCGCTCTTCGAAACGTCGGGAAACATGGAACAAATTACCCGGTGGAAACCCCGAGAAGCCTTTTCTGCACAGTAGCTTAAATGTTGCCATCACAATTACAACACTGACGGAATCCGGAAAAAAAACCCTATTGCGAACATGAACGCCGCGGAAACTTACATCGGAGATTTGGATTTTTGCTGAGCTGGAATGTTACACGCCATAAGTGGTAATGGGCATTGGGAATATTGTACGCTCGTATGATATGGCTTGTATGGCAGGGTTGATTCTCCCAAGCATCCCTTACTTAAGAGAAAGTGCGAATACAAAAACGAATGAGTAGCTCAATTTTATTCTGAACATGATATATGGACCACAATTATTCTCTCCTTCAAGAGTAAATTTCTCTATCTTGCGGTATTTGGAAAATAAGATGACTCGAAATTTCGTTCTTTTTCCTAGAACCGGTTCATTCCTTCAATTACGATTTGAAGTCGCCAGAGAAAAAATAATGACATTGAAAAGTTATGAATTCCGTTTATTTCACATTTTCTTTACAATTATGTTAGAATGAAAGGGAGTTGGCGTTACAGTGAGCTGAAGAGGGAAGTGCTTGAAGACAAAGGAGGCTTGCTTCTTAAGTACTCCATGGAAACCTACCTTAATCGGTAAAATACTTTCATAACAATTACTATTATAAATATCGGTCAACAGCCTCACTTTAAACTTATTTCTCCGTGAAATTCTGAAATTTCCTCTTATTTCTAACGGAGCGTTTTCCATGTTCTAGATGCATAGGCACTTTGCCTTCATAAGTAGTTGGAAATTTTTGCCCTGCATGAATTTGGTATTATAATTTGTTAGCATACGTAAAATTGTCATGACCGTGTGGTGTGCATTTTGGAATCCCCTTGCATGCTGGTGATTGATCACCTCATGCCAAACGCCCTAGAGGTAGCTCGCAGGGAGTTATGTAGATATAGTTGAAATTCGGATAGCACTACCGTCAGCGTCGCTGGTGGCGACTTTCGAGAGCACGTTTAAATGCGAAGTGGGTGAAAGAACATTAAGTGGCCGACTTGCAATAATTTTCCTTTTTGCGTACAAATCTCTCTTCCGCGGTAGACCGCCAGGGCGAGTCATTGTGTAATCACCACTCGAAGATCTTCCCGTTTCACCGTGGATATTTTATATCGCCTTCGCCTCTCCTCTTTTCGCTTCGGGCTAAAAGAAAAAGTTGCCTAGCTCCGGCGGAATCCCAAATATTTCGCGTAAAGCGCCGGCCGCTTAATTGATTAAACCGCCGCGAGGGGAGAGCGTCTGTTGTTTCCCCGCGAGCAAGATAACATCCGCGGCGATGTATTACACAGACCTCGGGTCCGATTTATTTCCGCCTCGTGCGGACTAACCTTGCTAGAAGGTCGTTCCTGTTTCGACCATGTGTTCGACTGCCCTTGTCTGCGAGCTAATCGCATGCGAAATGTTTCGGGTCACCAATTGACCCCGATACCGTTTCGGAATCTAAAAGAGTTCTTCTCAACCCCCCACCGTTAAGGGATCGCGTAATGTTCGTACTCCGCTAGCAAAAATGTCTATCTACAGCTGTATGGCACCCAGGTACAAGACACCAATTTACCCCGATACCGCTTCAGATAATGATAATAATAATAAGACGAAGACGAAGATCCTGAATACAAAGCTATCTGGAAGGAACATGATAACGGCTATAAATACCTGGGCAGTGCCTGTACTGACTTACTACTTCGGAATTTTAAAATGGTCTGACACGGATCTAAATGAGCTGGACCGACTGACTAGGCGACTTTTGAATAAATTCCGATGTTTACGTGATAAGGCTTCAGTAATCAGGTTATACATCCCAAGAAAAGAAGGAGGTAGAGGCCTAATAAATATTCTTCGACAATGCCGATCTCAGGAATAGTCAATGAAATCCTCCTTAAAATCGTCAAAGGATGCATTAATGAAAGAGGTAATAAAGGCTGACGTGGGATACACACCATTGAATTTTGGAGAGAACCAAAATCGGATCCAAATGCCAGACCTAAACCAACAAAAGCAGGAATGGAAGTCTAAAGTCTTGCATGGAAAGTTCCCAACAGTCATGCAGGAGGAACCAGCAGTCAACAGAAACGCATCTCTGAAATGGCTCCAATAATAATAAATTATTTACTCCTACATGTTGATTTTACAGATGAATACAAGGTAACAAAGAGAAGAAGCTTTAGATGGTCTCCAAGGTCATAGGACCAGAATTGAGCCACCATCAAATAACAACATTGTATGCTAATAAAATAAAACAATAATGATGCAGTCAATAACACACGAGTGTGTTAAAGAAATAACATCAAAGTAAATCTTCAATTATTTCTTGTGAGAAAAGCCGGTCTTCGGCAAGTCTTAACATTTTATAGGGTGATTTAATTTTTTTACATTTTAGCGGACAGTAAATGAAATAACTTTGGCCCCATGTACAGAAAATAATGTTTATATAATTTTACCTTGGTCTGTTCGTTACTACACATGACTCACTAATATTCGCTAAGTGCTCTTCTTAACACTAAGTATAATCCTCTTTATCCTATCTTCTGCCTTTCTTAATTCTATATTGCTAAATGGAAAATTACAAACATCAGCTGCTACCCTTCAGCGACTGTGGTTACGATGAAATATTGCCTTACTCTTGCCTTTTCACACTTGGTTTACGGGTCGCGCAATCAGTATGATCACAAAAATGTTTGGTCTACAACTGTATGGTACCCTGCGAGCTACCTCTATGATGTATGGCATGGGGTGATTTTTCCCAAACATGTACTCAGGTACAAGCCACCAATTGACTCCGATACCGCTTGGAAATCGCAATAAGAGCTCTTCTAAATTCCCCCTCGGTTTACGGATCACGCAATCCATACTTTCACAAAAATCTTTCGTCTACAGCAGCATGATACCCAGAGAGGTACCTACCTCTAGGACAGAGATGTCCAAACGTTTCAATGCAAGGGCTGCATTATATATTTCCCACATATATGCGGGCGGAAAGAATAAATAATAATAAAATACAAATCAGAGCCAGTAATTTTAACTCCTCAAAAATTAAATTATAAACATGGAAAATTAAAACAACGGGTTGGAAAAAATCAGGGTAAACTAAATAGATTTCTGCCTTTATTTTTATGTAAACAAATTATTGTGACGAATGATACTATCGTCCATTACTAATTATTTTTTCAAGGCCATTACACAGGGCTTCGTTTGGAGGGCCGGATGTGGCCCGCTGGCCTTAGTTTGGAGAGCCCTGCTATGGCATGGAGAGATTTTCCCAAACATGCCCTCAGGTACAACCTACCAATTTGACCCCGATACTCCTTCAAAATCGCTAAGAGCTCTTCTTGATTCCATTTCGGTTTACGGATAGCACAATCCATACGTTCACATAAATTTCTTATCTAGAACTGTGTGCTATCCTGCGAGCTACCTCTAGGGCGTATGGTCGGTACGGGGTGGTTCTCCAAAATATGCCCTAAAATACAAGAAGGTGTGAATATAAAAATAAACGAATGGCTGAATTTGATTATGAACATTACATAAGTCTCATTCCGTGCTTGAATGGCCGATTTTTACATTTTTAGTGTTTAAGAAAATGAGATGACTCGTGATTTTGTTTTTGTTTCTAGGAACAGGTCTGCTTCCTTTGCAGCCCATAGTAAAATTTCAGCTCATTGAGCTTCCATAATCTTGTCTACCTTTCTCATCCCTTTAGTATAAATCTTTGCTGCTTCCTTTATAATTAACTGACGCTCACGGTCCGTGATCTCATCACAACTCCGGCATTATGGTTGTATCTGCCTAATTTTTTATGTGTTGAAAGCCCAAATTGGCTTTATTAAACCTACATCGGAAGTTGGGAAAATAAAGGCATCACTAGCTACCCTAATCTTGCTACCGTTGCGCTGAAATATTTCCTTACTCTTGAATTCTGAAACCTTTCTGCGATAGTATTTCTAAAGATTTTAAAATTTCAATTGCGAAAAACTCAATAAGTTGATTGATCAAGAAAACTTCATTCTATTTTTTGCTTAAAATTTGATTCTATATTGATTTTCGGGTTTACTTAGAGAAAAAAAGTTCAACCCCGAAAATAGGTAGAAATCGCGCTCAGAGGGGAAGCGTTAATTGGTACTGTCACTAATTTTTGTTTGCCTATCTAACCTTGTACGAAAAACTATAAATAATTGGTTAAGTGTAAAAGAATTCGTAGATTACAGCTAATTTTCTCCTTCATTAATTACGTACACTACGAGGATTCTGGGCGACTGGACCTTCAATATTCCAGTAGTTATAACCTTCACTATCGACGGTGCATATCAAAGCAAGAATTTAGCATGTATGTCGCGTATAGCGAAAATTTTTATCCTTCCAGAAAAGTAGGTCTGATGAATGAACAATAGAATTGTTATTTATTGATTTTAAGGCTATTCGTAACGCTATATTCTCTACGGATAGCCTTAAAATCAATAAAGCCAATTTTATTGTTCATTCATCAAACCTAATTTTCTAGGGGGATTAAATATTTTACTCCTGGAAAGCTTAAACTAGTAAGGTCGATTTCTGAGAGACAATTATTAACTCTCAATTATGTTTGCTGACGCATCTGAGTATACGTACAAAATTTTAAGTAGGTTTATTTTCAAATACTTAGTAGGCTACAGCTGATTTTCAGATTCACTGACTACTTAACGACTGGACCTCTGAACTCCGCTAGTAATTTATTTGTAACCTTCACTTACTACATACGCCGCAAAAGCATAAATCTCACTTGGTTGTACGTACTCTGCTTCCTCTACAGACCCAAGTACTATTTCAGCTCATTCAGCTTCCATAATCTTGTCCATCATTCCCACCCTTCTAGCATAAACCTTTGCTGTTCCTTTCGTAATTTATTGAGGCAAACGCTCTATCTCAGCGCATTATGGAAGAACTCCCGCGGAGCACTTAATTCTCACATATCTCTCGATGCATATTAAAGTGAGAATTTTGCAACTTCCGCCTATCTATGTCGCTGTATTCTCTACGGATAGCCTCAGAAACAACAAATGCCAATTGCAGTGATCATTCATCAAGCCTACTTTCCTGAAAGTATTAAATCTTCCATTCCTAGAAACGCTACTGTAAATCTTCTCCTACTTGAAAGGTCGATTTCTGAGTGACAGTTATGAACCGTTTTCCTCTGTGAATTGGTTGTTACCGTTTATTTATGATGTTGTACTTAAGCCAGCTTGAGCTAAAATGAAGCGGAACCAATGGAATAGATCAAGAGCTTGAGCATATCATCGAAGTATCATAGCGACACAGAGAACATAATATTAGAGCCACACTATATTTTGATGTTTTTTCGAACGGATAGATATGGGAATTCGTTTTTCCCCCGAACCATAAAGGACTTTAATAAACGCTAGTCCCAACCTCGTTAGAGTACTTAATTTTTTTTAGTTGTAAATGGCTGGTGTCCTAACACCCCCTGCCACAAGCCTTTTAGGCGGCTCGCGGGGTACTATGTAGATTTAGAAGAGAGGTGACAAGTTAATGCTATGGCTTCTATTAAGTTATAAATTCACGTGATGGGCTGAATTTAACTTTTCCATGCCCAGAGAACGGGTAAGAACTCCTCTTTGTCTGACTAGTCTCATTAGAAGAAATTACATATTCTTGGCCCAAAGTTTTCAGAATTATTTTGAATTTTTAATTGAAATTTTGGACGCTGACTGCGAATGTGTTAATTAGATTAAAACGGATACAGCAGTAAGGATATCAGAAAGAGACATGCGTTAGCAGAGGAGTCGTTCATGAGAAGGGTGAAGCTTATGAGAGGATCGTTTTGTAAGAGTTTAAAGAGAAACTTGTGAAGATGAAGTGAAAGTGGGAGGAATGATGTTTAAATCGGTAAGGCTCGCGGATGATCAGGCGCACATTAGTCAGTCAGCAAGGTGACTGCAGGCTCTAATGGATGCGTTAGATGAGCGGTG